>NC_044507.1:4877500-5012500 GCF_902362185.1 Chanos chanos
TGAACCGTTCTTAGATTTAAAGAATGTGTAAAATTAACTGTAACAATAACTATATTTAACTGTAACATTTCTATATTAACTCCGACACAATGTGATAAATCCATTCTGATCAAACATACACCAAGATACCTACAATGTGTAAACTGACCACTTCTGTTATTTTATATTATGTCGCATAGTGTACAGTTGATAGTCTAAACCAGTTGACACTGCACTTTCATATGCAGTTACTGTGCACAACACAGTTTTTCACAGACAATTTATTGAAAAAGGTCCATGCATGTCTATCACTGAGACATCTATAGGAGACATCACTGAGATGCTTGCAAAATCATCATGAAGGTGCCTATGTTATGCTTTTGACTCACTTACACAACGTTGGCTGATATGCTCTTTTAAAATTACTGAGCAAATTATATATATATATATATATATATATGAATCATGTAGAACAGAAAAGAAATTCTGTCCTCTCAAGTGGCTGTTACATGTTACATGAGCAAAATTGTTGGTGTTGTTTATGTGACATTAGCTACGTGACCTAATGTAAAAGAAAAAGGACACCTTTTCAGTTCTGTATCTTCATGGTACTTTAATAAATTGCATAAAACTTAAGCAACAACTTGCAATGATGTCTTGGTGATGTTGTTCCGATGGGCAAATGGCATTATTTAGACATCTTCCCGATGGGTTTGGGAAGCGTCGCGTAGACGTCTCAGAGACAACGTGTTCAGTCAGGGAATGCTCTGACTCTGGCTCATCTTCGTTAAACTGTGTTTGACAGACTGATGTGTTTGTTAACTGTCTTTGACAAGATGACTTCATTAACTCTTAAACAGGTTCACTCCCTCATTAACTGTTTTTGGTAACTTCACTCTTCTATTAACAGTTTTTGACACTGTTGCCCCTTCATTAGCATTGTTTGATGGATTGGCTCTTCATTAAACTGTTTGATAGCTGTCTCTGCATCTTTACTTATTTTTTAATCTTTTTTTTTTTTGTAGGTTCACCATCTGTCATAAGACAGAGGTGGTTAAGAACACTCTAGACCCCGTTTGGCAGGCCTTCAAACTGCCCGTCAGAGCTCTGTGTAATGGAGACTACGACAGGTGAGTGGCATTCTGACATCATCAGGGCACTGTTGAATGAGTGTCACAGTGTATAATGACTATGATGGAAAAGTGGCATTCTGACATCATCAGGGCACTGTTGAATGAGTGTCACAGTGTATAATGACTATGATGGAAAAGTGGCATTCTGACATCATCAGGGCACTGTTGAATGAGTGTCACAGTGTATAATGACTATGATGGAAAAGTGGCATTCTGACATTATCAGGGCACTGTTGAATGAGTGTTACAGTGTAATGACTATGACAGATGAATGGGATTATGACATCATCAGGGCACTGTTGAATGAGTGTTACAGTGTATAATGACTATGGTGGATGAGTGGGATTATGACATCATCAGGGCACTGTTAATGAATGTTACAGTGTATAATGACAATGACAGGTGAATGGGATTATGACAACTGCTGAATGAGTATTACAGGGTACAATGAAGTTAGTTAGCTAGTTTTTTAATCAATGGCTTCAATTACTGTACTCGCTGTACACAGCTGTTGTCTTGGGGACTCACTGTACACCACAGTCACACCTGATCCAACTTTTCTGCTCATGGCCTGTTGATCTAGGTGCTTCTTGGCATCAGCCGAACTGGGCAGTTCCATGGGTCCTCAGGATTAGAGTTGAGAAACACTGCTTTGGAGAAGCTTTGCAATATGATTTAGGGTTCAGTTAAACTTGGTGTAAATCATGACTTTTTGCAGTAAATGGGATCTAGATTATGACAAGTTAATAGCCTAATTAACTGGTGAACATGATGGGTGAGTTGATTGGTTAAATCTCGTCCTATTAGTAGGACAGAGAATCTAGAGTGTGTCCCATCTTGTGAATTACCTTTGTAGTCAGGGCAATGTGTGGTTCACATCAAAAACTTATTTTTGCCTCAATTCATTTCATATTTTCTGCTTTATTCAGAGCAAAATGTATGCGAGGTGTGTTAAAATGGTAGGTCTGGGATTGACTGATGTTATTATTGCTCTCTGCAGAGAAATAAAGATCGAGGTTTATGACTGGGACAGAGATGGCGGGTAAACTTTCATTTCTCCCATTCTAAAAATGATCCATTAAAATATTACACACACACACACACACACTTAGGAAACCTGCTGTTCGGAGGCTCTCATACGTTTAATTCAGTGTTCCCATCAGCCCCTGGTTTACTTTAGCAGTAATATTTTTAGCGCGCTTAACTTGGATTGTGGTGCCGTTCTCTTGCTGAAACCAAGGATGACTCATCTGCACTTAATGTTAATGTATTAATATTTGATAAGTCAGGAAAAAGCCCACGTGAAACCTTTGAGGATATTTGGTTATATGTTAATGTTTAATACTATTTCTTCAGAATGCTAATTACGTTATAAATTACTGTGATATGATGTTAGATGTATTTATGTTATGTTTGCTGTTTGTAATTGTGGGTTTGTATTCTCGTAGCCATGACTACATTGGGGAGTTCAGCACTACCTACAGGGAGCTTTGTAAAGGCCAGTCACAGTTCAACGTGTATGAGGTGAGTCACGATACACTTGTATATGCACACACACACACACACACACACACACACACACGCACAGGCAACTAAGACACAGCAGTGGAGACTGTTACAAATCACTCATCTACTATCAATTTTATCGGTACCACTTTACAATACGGCCACCCTTATGAAGGGGTTACGAATGGTTTATAATTATTTTATTAATTAGGTTGTGGACACTTTATAAATCATTAATATGCTGTTATAACACATTAGTATATCACAATAGTATAATGTATATCAGATATTTGTTAATAAGTTACTAGCATTTAACCATCGACAGCATATCTTAATAGTCAAAAAGCTTCACTTGGCATATCAAATTGACATGTTTTAGTTAGCAGAGTCGTATGCTAAAGCTTTGGCAATACTTTAACATTTTCAGCATGCTATCAGCAGCCGTCCTCATTATTATCACAGGTTTTGATATGACATATGCTATCAGGTTGTTATGGACACTAGATATTAAAGTGGTACATTGTGATGCGTGTTGGGGCAGGGGGGAGGGGTAGATGGGTGGAGCTTCCCAGCATGTCTTGGGGCGATGGGCTGTTGTTTAGCCCCAAATCGTTATTGTTCAACATGTAGTCTTTGTGTTGTGTGGTTAATTCTTGTGTTAGTTTAATGTTATCTGTGCACCGTAAATGTAATTGTCTGCGTACGTAGGTAGCGTTTTACTTCCGGGTTTGTACTGTTGCAAAATAAAAGGTGGGTTATTGAAAGAGCAAGGGTAGTGTCATCACTCTAGAGAAAAAACAGAAACTCATTAATAAATGGTGATGTGTTTTACACTTTACAATAAGGCTCCCTTCTGACAGTTATAAATGTTAGTAATTCATTTGTAGATGGTCATGTGTTTACACTTTACAGTAAGGTTCCCTTTTCGAAGTTGTAAATGTTTGTAACTCATGAGCAAATGGTGATGTGTTTTACACTTTACAATAAGGCAGTTCCCTTTTGGCAGTTATAAATGTTTGCAAATCACAAATACATGGTCATAAAAATGAGATGAAGTTGACAGTTTAACGACATGCTCACTGATAAAAGGACAGGATAAAGTAAGTGAAGCAACCAGCAAGATCTGAGATTTAACAGAATAGATAAATAAAAAGTGCAGCAGATCTTGCCAAATAGTGAACCTGCATCAATGTATGAAAACTGTGTTATAACTTGTTTATAATTGTTTATAAATGATTTATAAAGTGTTTACAACCTAATTAATAACCTAATTACAAACTATTTATAAATCCTTTATATGGATAGTCTTCTTGCAAAGTGGTACCATTTTATGATATACATGTACTACGTACTGGAAAAACATTCAGACACACACACAAACACGCACACACACACACACACACACACATAAACACATGCACACACACACACACTAACACACACACTCACACTCCCACACACACACACAAGCGCGCACTCTCACACACACACACACACACACACACACACACACACACACACACACACACACACACACACACACACACACACACACTTCCACTCACACACACACACACACACACACACACACACTTGCACATATGAACTCATATGTACGCATCCATCCATCCTTTCAGTTACTTCAGTTGATGCAAATGAATAAGACCTCCTGACCCGCAGACTGAAAAAAGTGCAGGTCAAGGAGTGATTGCTCTCTCTCTCTTTCTCTCTCTCCCACCCCCCCGCCTCCCTCTCTCTCTCTCTCTCCCTCCCTTTCACTCTCCCTCTCTCTCTCTCTCCCTCCCTCTCTCTCTCCCTCCCTTTGACTCTCTCTCTCTCTCTCTCCCCCTCCCTCTCTCTCTCTCCCTCTCTCTCTCTCTCTCTCTCTCTCTCCCTCCCTTTCACTCTCTCTCTCTCTCTCTCTCTCTCTTTGTTCTTCGCCTCGCTTTTCTCCTTGTCTCTTTGTGACTGATCAACTCCTTTAACCTCTAAGCTCCTCTCTGCTGTGGGTCTAGATGGGTGTCTGATAAACAGGGCATAGGTCCTGATCTATACCTCATTAGCTCTGAATATTTATCATTCTCCATCTTGTCAAAGAGACGACAGGAGGAAAAAGCAGCACAGCTTCACACTGTCAAACACACACTCACACACAACGTCACAGGCGAACGTCCCCATAATGACCAATACACATCACTCCACACAGTCTGCTCAGCTCAACCATCTCTGTATGCACCTTTATGGTCATTCCAGTCCAGGTCAAAAACCCCATGATGCTTAAAAAGGACATTATGGGGTAAACTGTGACTTTTTTTTGTAGGTGCTGAACCCAAAGAAAAAGAAAAAGAAGAAGAAATATCTCAATTCAGGAACCGTGAGTACATTCCACAGTAGTTATGGGGGCTTCATGTTATCAAAAAAAAAAAAGCAAAAGAGAGAAAAAAGAAAAGAAAGAAGGGGAGAAAGGAAAAAGAAAAAGTAAAGATAAAAGGGTGTCAAAACTGAGTTAACATCTATTCTAACAAATGGTATTATTGGTAAGACTTCTTATTTAAGGTCCTACGTAACATCCTCATAAGCAATGCACAATGCCTTCATAAGCTATATGTAAACATTCATAACTGTTAATGTAGCCTACTCCCTGTTCTGGCGAGTGACGTCATCCTACCATTTATGAATATTTATGAGGTGTTTATGATGTAACTATGCATTGCTTGCTGAAGATGTGATGATGTCCTTGAGGACTGGAAATAGGAAGTGTTACCAAACTGTCATCTTAACAGGTGACACTGCTGTCCTGTCTTGTGGACATTGAAGTCACTTTCTTGGACTACATCAAGGGAGGGTGAGTATGACATTGTCAGGCTTAACCCGTAAACTACAGCATGTACAAAAGCATAAAGTGTGTGTGTGTGTGTGTGTGTTTGTGTGTGTTTGTGTGTGTGTGTGGGAGGAGGTGGTGGTGGGGCTATTTCTCGGTCCAGTGGTGATTTACAGCTTTGTATAACAGGACTACTTTGGTAGTTTGTCAGACTAGACAGAGAGGGGAACTGGTATTAATGCCACTGAACTTCCTCAGCCTTGAAGGAGACCTTTTCAACACAGTCACACACACACACACACACACACACACACACACACATACACACACGCACATGAATACACTGCCGCACACACACACACACACACGCGCACACACACACACACACACACGCGCACACACACACACACACACACACAGACACACACACACACGCACACACACACACACAAACATACAGACACTTATTCAGGACACTTCTGTTGGATTATTATCTTGTCCCTAGGATGAGAGGGAAGTGAAAAACGACAAACCGAAAAAAAGAACAAAGCAAAGCAAAATAAAGTAAAAATACAAAGAATTTCCATCCATAAAACCGCCTGTGATCCTCACAGATGCTCGACCCAGATTCAGCCGACACCAATTCTTAATTCATTTGCTGTGAATGTTGCGTAGTGGCTGTGTTTGAACATTAATGGGACATCAGTAATGAGCAGAATCAGGCCGTGTGCCACTCACTCCCTCATAACTCTGCCAAAGTGTTGGCGCCTCTGAATCTGAATTATTTTATGAATTCAGACTATTCCTCCAATCTGAAATGCATTAGAGCATTATAATTCATTTTCAGAATGATATTGTCAGATCTGTTTAGAGAAGGAAACTACGGTCATATGTCGTAAGCAGATATTTATCTTCTGTGATGAAAATTCCTCATGCAGTTTTTTTTTTTTCTCATTGTTTGATATTCTTTTCCAGAACTCAGATTAATTTCACGGTGGCTATCGATTTCACTGCTTCAAACGGTGAGCTTATCTTTCCCCAAAATGATCAAGACTGTTTTAGAATGAAAAACACTTCATAGGATACTAGTAGACCCCCCCCCCCCCCCCCCCCTCCAACCACCCCCACCACCCATCCCCAATTCTGCTGTGTGACGTCGGTTTGATAAGACAGACTGAACTCAGTTCTCACGCGGGCACATGATAACCGAATTTCTGTTATTCCATTACTCTTTTGGTTGGTCTGGAAAAATGATCATTTTCCAGTCATAATTATCAAAGGCATGATCTTCAGTTCTAACCAGAAGCTTCTCGTATGTTGTGCCTTTGGTGAAACAGAAAGGTAATGGTATTGTAATGTAAGCTGTGATGTAAAATGGCACCCGTAAGGAGTACCTGACGCCTCCCACTGACAACATCACATCTGGTGGCAGAATCACCCACTGCAGCTTTCAGAAGTTCCTCTAACTGTTCTCAGGATTTTTTTTTTAACGATTCGATGATTGATTTTGAATTATTGCCTCGACACTTTGCAAAGGCAGCAAAGACTTTACTCATTCTGTCCTTTCTCATATAGTATCATTATTCAATAACTAAAGAATGGGTCCTAAAAGGCAGTTATGCTTACAGTTGGGTGTAATCCTCCCATGCCTCTAAAAACATAAATATAGGTATATTTTTCAAAAGAATACATAAATTAACCTCAGACTAGTGTATACCTTACATCTAGACATAAATCCTCTCCATTAATCTTTTGAATGCTCAGACATACAGCACACATTGTTTTTGGAGATGCAATAATGTTCCAACTTTGTCTCGGACATTACCCTGATGAATTCTGAATGCCTTGGATGACTTGTTTGTGTGTTTGTGTGTGTGTGTTTCCTTCTTCGTGTGTTTGTTGCCCAGGTAACCCTTCTCAGCCTACCTCCCTGCATTACATGAGTCCGTATCACATGAATGCCTATGCCATGGCTCTGAGAGCGGTCGGAGAAATCATACAGGACTATGACAGCGATAAGATGTTTCCTGCACTGGGCTTTGGAGCCAAGCTGCCCCCCGATGGGAGGGTCTCCCATGAGTTCCCCCTGGTAAGAGAACCTCCTCTGGTTACACAGCTTAGAAATGATATAAGCATTCACACTCAGTAGCTGTCAGACAGCTTTATAGTCTCTTTAAGATAAGCATAGTGTGAGGAGAAAGAGAGAGAGAGAGAGAGAGAGAGAGCAAGAAAATGGAATGAGAGAAGGATATGAAGTGAAAGGGTGAGAGGAGCAGAGAAATAAGTACAGAAACAATACGTGAGAGATATTTCACAATGAAAAAGAGGGTAGCTGATAAAATGAGAGAGATGAGCTGTGTGAGAGAAAGAGAGAGAGAGAGAGAGAATGAGAGAGAGAGAGCGAGAGAGAAAGAGAAAGAGAGAGAGAGAGAAAGAGAGAGAAAGAGAGAGAGAGAGAGAGAGAGAGAGAGAGAGAGAGAGAGAGGGAGAGAGAGAGCAAGAGAGAGAGAGAGAGTGAGAGAGAGAGAAAGAGAGAGAAAGAGAGAGAGAGAGAGAGAGAGAGAGAGAGAGAGAAAGAGAGAGAGAGAGAGAGAAACAGAGAGAGAGAGCGCACCCCTCTATCTGAATGCAGAAGGATGTTTTTGTTATGAAAATGTACACGTTCCAGTTTGTATATGAATGCTCCTCACTAAAAGCCCCTTTCTACTACGGGGCATGTACGTTCAGCCATAAAGCGGCTCTATACGTCCTTTACCAGATGCTGTTATGCCAGCTCAAGCCTCTCCCACAGCTGCCCACTGCTGGGTAGCATGCCTCGCCTTAGGGCTAAGTGCTGGCGCTTGCCTCCATATGCACTCAGCTGGGCATTAAGGATTTACTCAAGTGAATTTGCAGTGTTGAGTGGCTCTCCGACAGGCAGGCAAAATGGAACGGCGAGTCTCTTCAGGGGCTGCCAGGAGAACACATGTGTAACAGGGAGAACATCTTGATGACTGCTTTGTTTTTTGTTTTTTTTTGTTTTTTTTTTTTAACAGTAGTTTTTGTATTTGTTTAGCCTGATGCCTGATTAATTCTTTGGGAACTGGCTCTCCCAACTTTGTTTTAGTATCAGGGTGCCTGGAGGGTAGGCTAAGGAGAGCTAATGGGAATTTAACTTTAACTAATAGTTCATAGAGAACAGTTCAATAGCAACTGTTCCAGACCCAATATTACACTACACTTATATTATAAGTTCCCAGTGGACCACAAGGTAAACCCATTATCAGAAGTGGTTACAGTATAGGTAAAACCGTGGTGATGTGTACTTAAGGCACCTTCATGTTGTAATAACACAGTTATCGTCTAGTTATTTTCATTATTACAGTTATTTTAATTGTCTGATTACATTTAACTGTATTCTATTTAGAGGCCTCGAGGTCAGTGTTGTAATTATCAATAAAAATACATATAAAACTGAACCATTCTTTCACTTCTGCTCTCTCTCTCTCCATCTCTCTCTCTTTCCCTCTCTCTCTCTCTCTCTCCGTCTCTCTGCATTAAGAATGGAAACCCAGACAATCCATACTGCAGTGGTATAGACGGTGTAATGGAGGCATATTACCAGAGCCTAAAGACTGTGAGGCTCTATGGACCCACCTACTTCTCACCTGTCATCAATCACGTGGCCAGGTAAGTCCACAAACCCAATAACTGAATGAAATGCCACTTCACCAGGTTATAAAGATAGACAGACAGTTGCTGTGCAATGGATGAGAGTCCAACATCACGTTAGAATTCTTTGTATTTGCTTAAATGCCCAGTTACCTCTAGTTATCAGTGCATGAGTATTACATTCTATGTAAGCACATTTAAAAGTAGTAATTGTAGTAGCAATAGTAATTGTAATTACCGTACACAAATATCATCACAGTTTGTGGGTGCACACAAGCAATATGGTTCAAATTGTAACATGGAAGAGCACATCGCTGAATACTAGCTACTAATGTAGTATTGTCGGCACTAATTTCTTCTCATGTGAAGTGGAGGAAACTTGCTGATGCGCTTCCTGCCTGTCTGTTCAGGTATGCGTCGCTGGTCAAGGACGGCTCGGAGTACTTCATCCTCCTCATCATCTCAGACGGGGTCATCTCTGACATGGCTCAGACCAAAGAGGCCATCGTCAATGTACTGTCAGAACTATCCTGCTTTTAACAACTACTGATTCCAACAGTTTTGTGTTTATGTCCAAAACGACACATTAGGCTTACGTTAAAGGCCATTGTGAGCGTTATGTGTGGGACTGTCAGGAATAGCTTAGATTTAAAGGCTCTAGATTCTACCTCTGACTTTTTCTGAGACGACAAGTCTTAGTAAAAGTTTGTATTGGGTACTTTATGCCTAAACCGTTAAAAGTGTATGAACGCATTTATAAGACATAAAGCCTTCACAGCCCATCACTGTGCCTGTAAAATGCATTATAAGATTTGACAAAGACATTCATAAATCATCAGGCTTTTTAAGAGAACCTGTGCCACGTATCTAGAACTGGATCCTGTGAAAGCATTTCTAGAGCATTATACATGTCGTATTCATGGGATGTGCTCCTGTGTTTCACACACCCTAAATCTTATTTCATATTCACATGTGCAGTCAGTCAGAGCATCAAAACATGACAACTTGTTGACTGACAGTCAGCGACAGTGTGTTGGTGAATATTATATTTGATTTTGCGTTTCTCAGAAAATATGTAAGTCATATTTTGACGTTTAATGAAAAATGAAAATAGCATTGACAAACCCTGAGTACGTAATAAAGGAATGAAAAGAGAGACAGAAAAGAGGGAATATTGATTTTTTTTTTTTTTTTTTTTTAACGTGGTTGAAAATCTCGACTTCCCTCTTGCAGTCCCGACATTTGCCGACCACAATGGCGAAGCAAATTATGAGAAATATGTGAGGACTAAATTGGTTTCATTCATCATTCATTCAAACACAATACAAAGTGAGACATGAAATGTGATTTTGAAAGTAAGAGTCATTTATAATGTGTCAGAGGTTGAAGCTGTTTACACATTCCCGGTGTATGAGTTCACCCCTCATTCTAAAAATCTTATCAAAGTCTTTCGTCTCTCTAACGTTGTCATTACGGCGCATAGTTAGATACACCATACATCTCCCTGACAGACCAAAAGGTGGCAAGATGTAGTCTAATGAAATTTTATTTTTTATAGAGTATTAAAAATGCTTGTTGGAACATGTGCTCTTCAGAGATGTTGCTGTGAAAAATGAGTTGAAGGCTTCTTTAATGGTAATTTCTTTCTTTTCTATCACTATTCAAAGGCATCGTGTCTTCCAATGTCGATAATAATAGTTGGAGTGGGCCCAGCTGAATTTGATGGTAAGGTAATGGTAGGATCACAAGAATTTGTGTTTGACAGTCAGACCAATTTGTGTGTCAAAGAAGGCATGATTGCATGATGTATGAAATGCATGTTTTGTTTGTGTGTTTCTGTGTGTGTGAGTCTGACTGTGTCTGTTTGAGAGAAAAAGGCAGAGAGAGAGAGAGAGAGAGAGAGAGAGAGAGAGACAGGGAGAGAGAAGCAAACATGATTAAAAACATGTTGTGCATATGTGTGTGGGCTACACGTTAAGGCACATACACGCAATCACTCACAGAAACACACAATGGAGGTTGTGACAGACAATAAACAGAGTCACAGTGTATGGCCACGTGACCGTTTCATGTATTTTTCTCTGATGCCTGACAGTGTACACACACACACACACAGTTCTCAGTATACACAGTTCTGCCATGATTTTTCCTCTCCTTTACACCCTTTCCATCTTTCCACTTCAGTCTCTCTCTTCTCTCTAATTTATCTTTTTTTTTTTTTTTTTTTTTTTTATCAACCCGCTCTGCCCCCCATGCGCACTTCTCCTCAACCAATTTTCATCCTCACCTCCCCTTTGAACCTTCTCCATACTCTCTCTGCGTCAGGTCGTTATCTGAAGATAAGTTATCTGCTTTTGACAAAGCATTTTTGGCTCTAGTGGTCTCTAAATGTCATAAAGAAAGTGAGGTCAGTTATTCAGAGGCACGCGTGCGGTCCTTCTCTGGACATGCTTTCATACCCTCCGGCTCACTTGAGTCACACTGAAGGTTTCACTTTACGCTGGCAGTATTGTGTTGATTGGTAGCGTGGTCTCTGGATGGTGAGCGTGCTGACGGCCCACCTGTGTTGGGTTGTTATGTTTCTGCTCATTGACAGAGATGATTGAGCTGGATGGCGATGAGATCAGAATCTCCTCCAGGGGAAGGTTTGCAGAGAGGGACATTGTCCAGGTCAGAATTTCCTCTGAATTTCTTTCTGCATCTTCTTCTCTATGTCTCTGGAACAAATTCGTTGATTCCTTAAACTGGCAAGACGGAATCACAGATATTGAAAAATGTGTGTTTCATGATGAAGTGTTGTAAATGCATATTTTCTTTTTTTCTCTCTGTCTCTCTGGCTCTTTCTCTGTCTATCTATCTCTTTCCCTCCCTCTCTCCCTCTCTCTCTCCTCTCTGTCTGTCTCTCTCGCTCCATCTCTTTACCCTCTCTCTACAGTTTGTGCCATTCCGTGATTACATAGACCGCAGGGGAAACCATATCCTGAGCATGGCCCGTCTTGCTAAAGATGTTTTGGCCGAGATTCCAGACCAGTTCCTCCACTACATGAGAACCAGAGGCATCAAACCGAACCCTGCACCCCCTCCGTACAGCTCCAAACCTCCATCCCTAACTGGACATCCACTGCAGACCCAGATCTGAGACGGGAGGTCTTAGCCGTCCCTCCAGTTGATTCAACCTGTTTTTCTCTCAGGATGTTGAGTGATCTGCTACAGTGAATTGTCACTTACCTGCATCCTCTGATGTAAAAGTTAGTGGAGGATTTTGGGAGCAGACATGGCCAGCTTCCATTTGAAGGGTGAGACTAGTGACTGTCCGGTTTGGGAATGGAGACTTGTATACAGGAGTTTTCCTGCAGTAGTGTCATGAAGAGGTTTTTTTTTTTGTTTTTTTTTTAAGGAGGAAGGTTTTGTGACATCATCAGAATGCTGATGTCCTTGTTTCCAACTTTAAGCCTGCTTTCTTGGACATATTTTTCTTTCTATTACTATCTGGCATTTGCCTCTCTCTCTCTCTCTCTCTCTCTCTCTCTCTGTCTCTCTCTCTCTCTTTTTCTTTCATACAGAGGCTGTTCAGAAATCTCTCTTCATACTAAATGTTTACAGTTTTGCTGATATGTAACAATGAATAGTTTTGTAGCCTACTTTACGCCATCTCAGCTGGCTGGAATCTGTTTACGGTCACAGAAAACGAATTGTTATGATAAATGATAATGACGCTGGTGATGGCGATGATGTACATTTTTAGTTTTTAATTAGCATGTGGTTAGCATGCTGTGAGGAAGCATGTCGTTTTGTCTAAGCGCTCTAGACGCTAGCCTCGTGACGTGCCAATGTTGTTGGTAAGTTGACAGACTCACTTGCGTTACAGTTTGTTTTTGGACTGAGATTCTCTCGAATTCACTGCCTCAAACAGAGATGGCCCTTGCTGCCTCTCTTCTCAGTATCTACAGGGACTTAATAGACAGGCCTTACCCTCTGTCCAATGTCACTACTAACGCTGCTCTAACAACAACAACACCAACAACAACAACAAATATGACAACAACAACGACACAGACAACAAAAACAACAGCAAAGACAAAGATGAAGGTAAAGGCATCATAAATGCAAACTCACAAACATCATCCTTCACATACAGAGCATCTGTAAATGCATTCACATTTGTGACCTTGTGTATATGTTCTTTATTTGTTTACATGGTACTTTTTAAAAACAACATACTACTTCATGGAAATTTGATTCATCTTTCATTGCATGCATAGCTGAAGATTTTCATTTTTGATTTGTTGGGGAACTGCCAGACGCAACGGTGGTATGATGTAAACACCACCAGTCAAAAGTTTTGGGAGACCAAGCTATTTGTGGGACGCCAAACTGTTTACTGGGGACACCTAGCTTAATCTCTTAACATAACTGCGGACTGATATGTTTCAATAGAAAACTGTATAGATCTTGCCATTTTTTGTGCAAAACTAGCAAAGTAGTGATGTCAGTGCTCATCAACTGTTTAAACCAACTTTGGAAGACTTTCAATATCTGCTTTTAACAATCCCATTATATAGACAGAACCTACTCTTCATACCAAGGAAAACACTTCAATCAACATGAAGCCAAATGTTGCAAAAATATACCCAAACTATTAGGAAACAGACATTTTATGTTATCAAAACCATTTTTATCGTATTACTGTTACTTATTTGAAAAGCAACAGAGACGATCAAACATTCCTTTGAAAAATGTAACAAAGGCAAGGTGTCCCTAAGTCTTTGACTGACAGTGTATATATCATCCTTTGCTCATGTGGGTGGTATCTTTCACAAACTCCGCCTGCCCACCAGAGACCTGGTACTTTGAGGGTGTGGCAATGGGATGTTCCTAGACAGAATTTTTCAGAGCTTTATCTATCTATCTTTCTATCGATCTATCTATCTATCTATCTATCTAAGCAATATTACATGAGAGGATGTGCTGTTATACTGTATATCTGTATATCAGCATGGCTGTGATTCGGTCGTGGGCAGGAGGCCGCAGGCTGCAGGCCGAGTGCTGAGGATAACCACAGTCATCCTGATATACAGCATAGCAGCACACCCTCTCATGTGATATTGCTTTTATACACCAGTTCTACAAACAAGGCTGTGTATCAAGTAATTTTGGACAACAAATTGTTTTTTTTTTTGTTTTTTTTTGTCGTTTATTCAGCTCCCCAGACAAAAATAGTTCCTTCAGGATTACATTTACATGTGTTGTCAAGCAACACATAAATAGTTTCTTGACTGCAGGTTAGTTGGCTAGCTATCTACCTGCTTTTTATCATACATGAAAAGGCTAGCTATACGGCAGGCAAGCAAGCCACTTTTAATCATAGCCCGCTACAGGCTAGTGAGCCACTTTTTAGCACACATGGACAGGCTAGATATATGGTAGTCTTGCTAGCTAGCTATTGTTTATCATACCCAACTACAGGCTAGCTAGGTTCTTTTTTTTTTATCATACACAGAAATATATCCACATTTGCCCTGTTGGCAAATGTGAGTTAAGTTCACATTTGTGTAATCAACGATTGCATTGGAACATCTGTGAAGCAAAGTGATGCATAATAGTAAAACGTCCCAGTGCTGTTATACTTGATATCAGCACTCTTTGGAATGGTCTCAACCAGTTGAATTACTCGCCCGGAACAGTTTTGTATATGTGTATGTGTATATATATATATACACACACACACACACACACACACACACATACATACATGCATACATACATGTATGTATATATGTGTGTGTGTGTGTGTGTGTGTTTGTGTTTGTGTGTACATATATATATATATATATATATATATATATATATATATATATATATATATATATGAAGCTCTGAAAAAGTCAGAGAGTATTTGGTTGCAACCCTCCGATACCTGATTTCAGTAATGTAATCATGCATTTAGTGAGGGAAGGATGACATATGAGCCAAAGCAGACATGTCAGTGCATGGCTCAAACACAGAGCTGGAATTCTGTTCTCAGTCATTATAGTAAGTAGCACTTGGTTGGTCCCTCCTGCAGAGCTGAGGGAATGAGATATACTGAACTTGTTTTCATGGAGTGATTAGAAATATGGTAATGAGCCTCCATGTTATCTTATGGACTGATTTGAAATTGCTAACAACCTCCGGTTTCGTCAGAACCTCTAGTCTGTAAGAGCTAGGTCTGCTTGTTGAAGCGTATTTGAAATGTAATGTTTTTGCTTTGCGTTCTTGGAAAGGTGTATAAGGAATACAGTGCGCCCTAGGCAGGTGATTTGATTAAAAAAAGAAGAGTATTCTATAGGGACGTGGAAAACCTTCATGTTATGCCTCACTTCACACGTACTGCTTGGCGAATCAACCGCCTCCCTGTAGCACGCTGATGTAATTGGGCATAGACAGCTTAATGCACAGCTAGTCCTACTTACTGTATCTCTGCATGAGGACTGTTTGATAGTGTCAGGAGGGAGTCTTTCAGAGTCTTTCTGTATTCTCTTACAGAAAGATAGAGCAGCCCCACCAACCAGATAAAAAGACATTAAAAAAAAAAAAAAAGAAAAACATGCAGACAAATGGAGGGACTTCATTTATGTAACATGTCAGGATGTCAGCTTTAACACTCAAACAGGACTACATACTGTGCTCTTGTTATAAATCATGTATAAAACATGCATTAAAATTTAAAACACGAGGTATTTTTTTTTTTATTATATCTTATGCCTTCTTCATATAGAAGTCCTTTTTCAAGACCCCAGAGGTGTTTTCTGTGCATTATCACTAAATGCATTCTGCTCCATTGCTTCTACAGTCACAGGAGTGCCCAGAATGTCAGGCATTAGCCGAAACCTCACTTACACTTTCGTTTTAAGCAAATGGTGTTTCCACATGTAAAAATTACATATATTACCAATGCACATTGAATTACATACAGTATACAGCACTAAGGTATGATATGAATGATTACAATGGTCATGTTTAGTTAATTATGCAAGCGCAAGATGAAAGCAGTTTTTAATGACAGTATGTAAATGGTAATACTGTGATTACTATAGTAACACACAGGCCCTAAGGGTAGCTAATAATGGGATTTGAAATATCTACAAAAGAAATTAAAGTTGGTATTCCGTTTTGTCTGAGAAGACTTTGTCTTTGTTATATTGACCAGGGTCCTCCATCCCTGAACGGCCAAGAGGAATAAATATTTTTTGCTTACCTCACATCACACTTAAAACCATGGAGCGAGTTTTGCGATTCTGGCCTGACACTCATAAGTCTTATCAGTATGAGAGAAGTATAAACATTGTCGACAAAAAAAGGCTTAAATATCCGTCTCCCTGCCAGTTTAATGCACAGACTCTTCCTCTTAAACATTCATAAAAATGTGAAAAGTGTCGCCTGTTTATCCAGTTCCCCCGACAGAGTACCCGACTTTTCCTATCTCCTATCCATTCGAACTGCTGACTGTGAATTCTTACATTCAGAGAGCAAAAAGCACAGTGTGTGTGTGTGATCAGCAGGAATATGCACTCAGCTTCCAGGTATTCCGCTTGATCGTTGCTCCAGATAATGGAACCTCATTAATCATAACACAGGCCTTGACTGACGGATTTCTCATTTGCCGCCCGTTGCTTGAGCAGCCACTGTGGGGTTTGGCGTTTACATAATTATGTCTTTAATTCAGCTCTGATTGTTAAATGTGAGCCAACTACACTCCTAAATCTGTTCATTATCTCAGATCAGTCTGGTTGTTTCTGGGAAGCATTAATGTTTTTTTTTTTCTTTTAGGGGGGCGGGGGGTGGGGGTTGGGGTGGGTCATGATAAGGACGTGTAAGAACAGGGAGTCTCTGGTCATTTTTGTTTTCTCACTTAATCTAGCATTTGACCTTAATTTGGTTATGGAACAATGTCATGAAACATTTCAAGTACATTTATGGAACACACACACACGCACACACACACACACACACGCACACACACACACACACACACACACACAAACATTCAGAGTTTACCTATTTTTCATTGTAAAAACATTGCCATCACTGTTGCCTGGACCATATCTGCATGTGTAGTGTTTTGAAATTTGATGCACCTTTGTGAATATCCTGTTTTTAACATGAAAATATTTGCCTTAATATTTCACGGAAACTTTTTAGGAATTGTGCAATGCCTTCATATATTTCTTGAGTAATTCTGTATGTTTTAGCTTATTGTTTTGCTTTGTACTAGTACTGTATATTCTTCTTGTACAGTCCCCCTTGTACATTTCACTGTGATGGATCTTTAGCAGTTAGCACGAACACTTTAATAAGCATGCCATGGTAAGGTAGAGTGTCCTGTTGATCAATATTGTAGCATTATTATCACTGGACCATCATGAGTTTTTAAATCAAGAAGTTAATTTAAGGCTATCTGGAAAACTAAAAAAAAAAAATTCTTACTCTGTAAACCACAAAGTGAAAAATTCTTTTCTCTTGATTTGCCCCCCCCCCCCCCCCCCCCCCACTCCTCCCCGCATGCGTAAGCAGTTTCAAGTGTGTAAGAAGATCGCCATGTGTGAATTCAGTCAAAACCCTTAGCGCATTCTTTCCTGAGATTACAATTACGGAAATATTCCATTGGTTGACATTTCCATCTGACGGAGCATTGAATCAGTCCTCTCCAGCACAAATGCACAGTACCTGAAATGGTAACTTGCTGTAAACTCATTTTTGTTCAGAAAAACAAAAAGGTTTGTGTAGCAAATCTCTATTTTGAAGCAACAGTTATGCCTTCAAAAGTCTGTTGTATATTGCAGGTTGTGAAGAATAAAAAAAATAGACAATGTTGTAATTTATCAGATTATACCACTTTATGAAAAACAATGTATCATTTTTTTAAAAATAAAAATTCTTACCAAACACGCAGTTCATATCTAATTTGATGTCTTTGTCCCCACCTCTAACCTTTGGCTCTTAAATACTCAAAACACATGGCATTTTACATACCCCGCCATTAACTTTGAGAGATGTTACTGCAACCAGTTCCATTTTTGATGGAGCTGCACTATGCTGAAGACCCAACATGGAAATGTTTCAGCACAACATCATTAAAAAAAAGATTGCTGTATAATATGCAGAAGTAATTTTATGGTAATTGTAAGTGTGCTGTCTGCTTTTAAGAAACAACTTGCTTTCAGGGACCTTCAAAATTTCTAAAAATACTAATTCACATAAAAAAAAAAGTGTCTATGTTTGCCTAATGGTTTGAAGTGAAATTAACGGTCATGCCACTTAGCTTTGCAGAAGCTTTTAAATTGCTATGGAAGACTGATCACTCATTGCAACCACTCCTTCATATACATTAAATATGTGGCTGCAATCAAAATAAACATAACCGTTTCCCACTGAAACAATCACTGAATGTGTTGAGGTAATGAACAGAAGCTAAAGTTATGCAGTTGCTGTAGGGTATAAAGTACTCTGCTGCCATCTGCTGTCCATTTTATGTACTATATTTCAGTGCAGAACAGTACATTTCAGGAAGGCCCAGTGACGCATGAGCATGAAAGAACTGGTGTTTAAAAGTAGAATTTACATCAGTTTATTCAAACATATAATGTAAATTTACAAATCTTCATGATTTGGTTTCTAACTACAAAGATTGAGATGGTGGTGCATTTCAGATGCAGAGGTTTTGTGAAAAGAAAATATTGTTCAAAGTGTCCTGAGTCCGTAATAAGATATTTTCATTGAGAAGTTTGATCTCTCACTATGAGGAGAAATACATTGTTATGGCCTATAAAAAAAAAGCTGATAGTTCAAACCAAATCTGCTTCACATTTGTTTCAGCAACTTGTTTCTAAATTCAGACATAACATGACTGGATGCTGCCATCTAGTGGCCACTCTTCCCTCATCATTTAAATGTGACTTATGCGGGAGTTTCAGTAAATAATAACTTATAATAAAATGCTATAAACTATCTTGTAAAAGATAACTCTGTCAGGCAGAAAAAGCTCAGAAATCTAAAAGGGCTACAAACCAGCAAGCTTCAAACTGACCTACGCGGCTGCTGAATGTTTCTCCTCAAATAACTGTGTTGTAGGTTCTTGTTCTTGTTGCTGCTGCTGACAGTGTTGTAAAGGTTGTTGCTGTTAGTGCTCAGTTCTTTCTTTGTCTTTAGGGGGAGGGTGGCCTTTTCTCCCTCTTGTCTTACTCTTCAATCTCATTTCCTACTCAGAAAACATTCCTTTCCAGCAGCTGTGGAAACCCACTGGTCTCAGTTTTGGAAGGGATATACTCTATATGGTGAGAGATTCCAGAAACAGTTAGTTTCACCTTTTTAGTTTGTTTGTCATTTCTTTCATCCTCTTTAAGACACAAAACAACAAAAGAAAAAATAAATACAAAATAAACCTGTAAGTTTATATATGAAAATTTGGATTTACGTTAAGTTTAATAGTCCTTGAAAAAAAATCCTTGTATGATCTAGTCTGTTAAACATTTTTTTGGCTTTTTGTAAAAATGGCAAAAACAATTGTGTATATGTCATCCTGTATGTGGGAAATGTGTTTAATTACTCACTCTAGTCTCTCCAGTTTACTATAAGGATCATGCAGTACAGCAGAGAGCTGTTTCACTCCTGGCAATCCTGGCTTATTTCCTCTTATGTCCAGTTCTTTTAGTGGAGAGGGGTTGGAACTCAGAGCTGAGGCAAGGGCAGTACAGCCTTCCTTTGTCACACCACAGTAGGTCAACCTGCAGTGAGGTTTCAGTACATTCAGCAATCATTTTAAATCTACACTTGTTTCAGTTAGGCTCTCTGAAGTAAGGTTAATTACATGTCCCGTAAATCTGATTATTACCACTGAAATTTAATTTACATAAGATGAATACACTCCCAAAGACAGTAATATGCATAAGACATAAGCTAAAGTAAGTAACAGTATAACTTTTAAATTCAAATAATAAACAAGTGAAAAACAAATAATCTGATGTCACCCTGGAGGATGCAACGTAAGGTGAGTCAAAATCTTCTTCTGAAAGTGAATATGTTACCTGAGCATGTGGAGTTTGGAGAGAGGATTCCAGAGACCCACAGAGAGAATCTTTACTCCAGAGTCTTGGAGTGCATTAGCACTCAAGTCCAGCACTCTCAGATTTGAGTGGTCAGAGCTGAGTACTGAAACCAGTGCTGGACAGCTGTTCTTTGTGAGGCTACATTTATTAAGTCTGTCAGAACAAAGCGAGATCCAAACATATGAAACTTCTCAGAGTTATCTCAACACCGGCATGTCTCAATTGCAATTTTTCGTCTCCATGAGTTTTGCATAAGACAAACATGTCCTGTGGTGAGCAGATTTTCTCATAGATGTGCAATATTTTTGCTGCTTACCTTAATGTTTCGAGTTTTAACTGTGGATTGCCAAGCACAGTTGAAAGCTCCTTTACTCCAGAGTCACCCAAATTATTGAAGCTCAGATCTAGCACTCTGAGGTGTGAGGGGTTTAAATTCAGAGCTGAAGCCAGAATAGCACACCCGTCTTCAGTTATACCGCAGTCTGACACACTGGAAAGCAAAGAGCGAAGTTCTTTAATCTTACAGACTTTAAAACATTTACAAGTGCATTGTTATTTCAAATTTGCTGATTTAATTCAAATGATTAAAACAATGTACAAAACAAATACTCAAAATCAGTATAAAACTGACAAAAATTGAGCACAAATTATATGCCATTTATATGATGCTCAAAGAATTCCTGTCTTGAGTTTTCCAGTTATTTTTCTTCATAATGATAGACCTACATTGTTTTAGAAAGTAACCCAAATTTTGCGGGAAGATAATTATGACACGTGTAGAGTATTTGTCTGAGAATGACAACCATACCTCAGAGTCTCCAACTGACAGTGTGGATTCCCCAGCCCAGCACAGAGAAGCTCCAAACCTTGATCCTGTATTTTATTAATGCTTATGTCCAGCACTCTTATACAGCACGAATTGGAGCTTAGAGGTAAGGCTAGAGCAGCACAACTTTTCTTTGTCAGTTCACATCCTATCAACCTTGAAAAAACAGACATATATATGTTACATTACACTGATGTCTGTTTAGATATACTTTACCAGAAACACTTCCACTTCAAACTTAGATAAAAGCAATGAATGAGTACTTCTTAATTTCTCATAGCTCAGACGTTCAAAAATGTACTGCCTCAGTCAGAACACTCACTTCAGGGTCTGCAGTGTACAGTGGGGTTTTGGCAACACATCGGAGATAAGCTTCACTCCTGAGTCTCCTGGGTTGTTGTAAGTGAGATCCAACTCTCTTAGGAGTGAGGGGTTTGAACTCAGAGCTGAGGCCAGCGCCGTACAGCCCTCCTCTTTTATTTCACAGTCGAAGAGCCTACAGAGTGAGGGAGAGGAAGGCGCATGTTCTGAAGATGATGGGCATTTTCATTGTGACTCATGACAATGTACTAAACTGAGATCATTTGGTTGTTTTGGAAAAAGAAGGCAATTATAAATATATGAAAATAAATAAATAAATAAATAATAATAAAAAAAGAAAATAGCTGCAGTCAAAATTAAGCCTTGATATTTTTTTGTAACAAACAGTATACAAACTCTATGAGAAATTATATCGGCTAACCCAATTTACTAAAAATAAATAATCTACATAATTGCAGTGAGCTGATTTTGAAAAATGCCTCACTTGAGAATTTCCAGTTTACAGCAAGGATTATTCAGTCCAGCACAGAGGTGGCGCAGTCCTGAGTCCCGAATCTTCGTAGAGCTCAGAACAAGCTCTCTGAGAGTTGAAGAGGCTGAGCTGAGCACAGATGCCAGACCCACACAGCTTTTCTCTGAGACATTGCAGAACTTCAACCTTGATCAAAAATTATGCTTGTGATTAATGTCCAGATTTCTGATTTCCTCGCATGGGTTCAATACCCAAACAAATATGAAAGCAAAACCATAAGAATGAGAGCGCAGATTCATTGAAATATTCATAACGTTTACTTACATAGCTGTCTTTGATGCTTTTATTACTGGCAACAGCCTCAGGACAGTTTCGTCTGATATCACATTTGGATTTAAGAATTTCATGAGGTCAAAAACATCTAGATCTTCTTCAGAGGTAAGCAATATAAAAGCCAGAGCAGACCAATGCGTAGGGGAGAGTTCAGTTTCGTTAAGATTTTCTGAGCTCAAGAAGGATTCAACCTCCTCCACTAGAGAATGGTCATGGAGTTCATTCAGACAGTGAAACAGGTTGATTGACCTGTCTGGAGAGGGACAATCCTTAATCTTTTTTTTGATGTAATGTAGCATTTCCTCACGGGTCTGTGGATCACTTTGCTCCTGCGTCAACAGACCCTGTAAGAAGGTCTGATTGGACTCCTCAGAAATACCCAGAAGGAATCGGAGGAAAAGGTCCAGGTGTCCATTTTTGCTTGCCAAGGCATTATTCACAGCACATTTAAGCAAGTCTGTCATTTGTAGAGGTTTGAAAGGAACTGACATTTTGGTGTTTCTGTGGTGATCGAGGATAATTCTGTTGTTGTTGACAAACATGAGGAACACGTACAAGGCAGCAAGAAATTCCTGAATGCTCAGATGAAGAAAGCAGAATAACTTGACCTGGTGTAATCCAGACTCCTCCCTGAAGATTTCAGTACACAATCCACAATACACTGACGCTTCAGTGATATCAATGCCACACTCTCTCAGATCTTCCTCATAGAAAATCAGGTTACCTTTTCTCAGTTGTTTAAAAGCCAGTTTTCCCAATGACAGAATGCTGTCTTTATTCCAGTGTGGATCCATTCCATCGTGTCTATCATACTTCTGAGTCCTCTGTTTGGTCTGAAAAATGAGGAAGTGTATGTACATTTGAGTCAGAGTCTTTGGGATCTCTCCACTCTCTGCTTCACCCAACATCCTTTCTAGAACAGTGGCTGAAATCCAACAGAAGACTGGTATGTGACACATGATGAAGAGGCTCCTTGATGACTTAATGTGAGTGAGGATTCTGTTGGCCACATTCTGATCACTGATTCTCTTTCTGAAGTACTCTTCCTTCTGTGGGTCATTAAATCCTCGTACCTCTGTCACCCGATCAAAACATTCTAGGGGTATTTGACTAGCCGCTGCTGGACGGGTTGTTATCCAGAGAAGAGCAGAAGGAAGCAGATTTCCCTTGATGAGATTTGTCAGCAGAACATCTACAGAGGTTGAATCTGTTACATCAGAGCAGCTGTCATTGTTCTTGAAATCCAGAGGAAGTCGACACTCATCAAGACCATCGAGAATGAAAAGGACTTTGTGTCTGCAGGAGGTGAGCACTGCTAAGTCTTTGATCTCTTCAAAGAAGCGATGAAGAAGATCCATAAGGCTGCATTTTAGCCCCTTGAATAAATTAAGTTCCCGAAATGGAAGTGGAAAAACAAAATGGATATCCTGATTTGCTTTTCCCTCAGCCCAGTCCAAAGCAAACTTCTGCACAGACACTGTTTTTCCAATGCCAGCGACTCCTTTTGTCAACACAGTTTTAATGGGTTTCTCTTGTTCTGGTAAGGGTTTAAAGATATCATTGCACTGTATTGCTGTCCCAGATGTTGCTGGTCTCTTGAATGCTGTTTCGACCTGTCTGACCTCATGTTCAGTATTGATCTCCACACCACCGCCCTCTGTTATGTAAAGATCTGTGTAGATTTTATTTAGGAAGGTGACCCCTCCTTGATTGTCTATTCCTTCAAATACACGTTCGAACTTTTTCCTAAGTTTGGCCTTGGTTCTTCTGCAGCAGTTCTGAGCCAGCTCATCTATGGAATTTAAATTCACAGTTGAAGTCTGGAAATTATTCTACTTAAATTAAAGAGCTATGTATTTCTTTACTAAACATTACATGACTATTTGTAGAGGAAATTATTGTTCTCAAACTTTAATCCTTCCAACAATTTTTCATATATCAAATATTAGTGAAGAAAACATGCATTGTAGGTAGACTTACCATAAATTATATCTGAGCTACAGCTCTTGTCATAACTGTAATAAAAAATCACAGTAAATTAATCAGAAACAGTGTGATGGAATGTCATTGTACTTGTTTCTACTCATCTAAAACAGCAGTGGAAGTCAGAAGCGTTTGAAAACTTTGATGTCTTGTCTTTGGATTTTTGTCAAGAGACACCTATTGGGATTCTAGAACTTATTACTAACTTCTAGAACTCATGGGAGGACATGAGCAAGTATACCTTTTGTCTTTCTTCTTTTTCAGATCTTTACTCTTTTTCTCAATTGAGAATCGTCTATGTAATATCCCAGATCTCACACTGGTACAATCCCAGTGTTAATCTAGAAGGGGCTAGTATAGATGTATCCATTAAGACCTGAAAATCCTGCCACTGCTTACTGCTTCTTTCCACCTGATCATTTTCCATGCCTCTCCATTCTTATCCTTATATGGATCATGTAACACATGTGGAGGCCAACACTATACTCATCTAAGACACTGCAGAGTCCCTGCTAATGTGAGGAACCGCTGAGGCACAATGATTTGTCCTACTAACCCTTTCAAAACACAGAGTGTTATTGTCTGTACGATGTCTAACCCACCAAGAATCACCTCTATAGTCAGAAATGTATAACCCCAAAAACTATATAATGTAAAGTTACTGCACCATAGCGATCCATATATGCTTTTGCTTAGTGCTTAAAAAGTTTTTCTTTCCTGAGGAATAATAAAAGCTGAAGCTCGTACAAAACACAGGGATGAATTTTAGATCCCTTTAAATTAGCAACATATGTGAGCTATGTAATTTCTACTCTATTCATCACCACAAAACCACTGCTCAGCAAAGACTGAGCAGGAGAACAAAGGTTATACTGACTAGACTTGCAGTCATGATGTTGTGACCATACCTTTGTTCTGGAACAGGAGTAGTTTTTTCTCTGAGGTTGAATGGTTCTCCCATAGACTGAGAACTCCTCATGGACAAAAAACTGGGTGCAGGTGAGGGCGATCTGTTCTGCTGAACGCTGCCGTAAATATGCATAGAGTAGTTTAATGTTTTGATTATTTGTAGAGTTACTTTCCCATTTTTAGCTGTTTTATTTTGCCTCTAATAAAACAATCCATATTTTAGTGGCCATACCCCTCATCAGGAGGCAACAATTCTCTCCTCAAGTTGAAAGGCTCCCCCATAGACTGGGAACTCTTCATTGACAGAAAAGTTGGTGCAGGTGAGGTTGATCTGTTCCATGTACTGTCAGAAACAAATAAATACACAGACTCCAAGACCACTCCCACACAAACAGTTCCAATATCTGATATTTTTACTGTATGTCTTTACATTGGCAGATCAATCTTTTTCAGGCAAAAATTTATTCACTCATGTTAACGAATGTGATACACACAAAATCTGAATTATTAGCATGGAAATGTAGTGATAATAATCACTTTTTGTTTGTCCGCTTAATTTGTGTCTTTCATTTGTTCAACTCAAGAATCAGTTTCATTCTGATTTACATAAAAAACAAAACATGTGCACTTGCTGCAATACCTTTGTTCATGAGGATCGACCTGGCAATTGAAGTTGAAAGGTTCTCCAGTTGACTGTTTACTTTTTACAGATCTACTGGGAACAGGTGGGGGTAATCTCCGATGCTGATCACTGTCAGACACAAACCAATATATTTAAATAACACAATTTCACTAAAATTATGAACAATCTTTTACACCAATGCATGATTCAGCTCAGTTTTATTCAATGCACAGACACTGTCAAATGCAGCTTTACAGAATCCCCAAGACTAAATACCTTCCAAACTGCAGTGAGCAGTTTAACTTTTGCATAATTCAGCAGATATGAGACTGCTAAACAATCCTTGTAACTGCATCACATCTGATCTTCCTTTTATTTCCAGTTTTAAGAATGAGTCTTATATCAGATGCATGAGAGTTAGTTTAGGTAGAGTCCACATCAGTACCCTGAGAGACTGATGATAACGTACTTATTAGAAACACAATGTTCTTGTGGTTGTACCTTTTTCCAGGTGGAATGAATTTGTCTCTGAAGTTGAATGGTTCACCCATTGACTGTGCACTATTCATTGACACAAAGCTGGCGACAGGTGAGGGTGGTCTGCACTGCTGGTCACTGTTGGAGACATGGCAAAATATTAAAGTTTCCTACCGGAGGTCAAAGGGCACCTCAAGTTACAAAACAGAACGTTCATCACAGAACAGCTACCAAGCACTTTGCTTCAGATGTAAATTTTTTCCCCATATTGCTGTCTGTATCACTTACCATTGTAGAATTACAAAAGAAATATCTGATTTAAATACTAAATAATATTGGTTTATTTTGTTTACTTATTTACTTGTCTGTTCAAAAATTTCATGTTGTTGTGGCCATACCCTTGTTCAGGAGGAGACAAGTCTCCTTTCAAGTTGAAGGGCTCCCCCATAGACTGGGAACTTTTCACTGACAAAAAGCTGGGGGCAGGTGAGGTCGATCTGTTCTGCGTGCTGTCAGAAACAAATACACTTTTCACTCTCTTCTGGACACAGACCATTGGTGCGGACATCACTCCCACACAAACAGATGTAAGGATCTCATGCAGTTAATATGTGTCTTAACAGTACCATTCCACTGTCTTTCAGAGCAAAATCATTCACTCCTGTTACTGTATGCACACGTCACAAAGCCTGAATTATGAGCATGAAAACATGGTGATAATCCTCTGTTTTGTTCCTTTGTCTATTTAATTTATTTGTCTAATTTTTTTGTCGACTCAAGAACGAGTTTAAGCATGAATTAAAACAAAACAAAACAAAACAAAACAAAACAAAACTAAACAATTTGCCGTGTTCTTGTTGCAATACCTTTGTTCATGGGGATCGAGTTGGCAATTGAAGTTGAAAGGTTCTCCAGTTGACTGTCTACTTTTTACAGATCTACTGGGAACAGGTGGGGGTAATCTCCGATACTGATCACTGTCAGAAACAAACCAATATATTTAAATAACACTACTACACTATAATTATGAACAAACAATCTTTTACACCAATGCATGAATCAGCTCAGTTTTATTCATAATATAGTATAGGTACAATATATATAGCTTTACAGTATCCCCAGGCCTAAATACTTCCCAGACTTCTGTTAGTTGTTTAACTTTTGCATAATGCAGCAGATATGAGACAATTAAACAATCCTTGTAACTGCATCACATCTGATCTTCCTTTTATTTCCAGTTTTAAGAATGAGTCTTATATCAGATGCATGAGAGTTAGTTTAGGTAGAGTCCACATCAGTACCCTGAGAGACTGATGATAACGTACTTATTAGAAAAAAAATGTTCTTGTGGTTGTACCTTTTTCCAGGTGGAATGAATTTGTCTCTGAAGTTGAATGGTTCACCCATTGACTGCGCACTATTCATTGACACAAAGCTGGCGACAGGTGAAGGTGGTCTGCACTGCTGGTCACTGTTGGAGACATGGCAAAATATTAAAGTTTCCTACATCATAAATAGCCATAAATAAATCATCTCCCATTTCTTTACAGTGACAAAGTAGCATATTTCAGAGGATTTCCTCATATTGCTATCTGTATCATTTACCATTGCAGAATTTCAAAAACCAAAAAACAACAGTCAGTTTAAATGATAGATAATATTGACTTACTGGCTTATTTACTTTTTGTCTCTACAAAAATATCATGTTGTTGTGGCCATACCCTTGTTCAGGAGGAGACAATTCTCCTTTCAAATTGAAGGGCTCCCCCATAGACTGGGAACTCTTCATTGACAAAAAGCTGGGGGCAGGTGAGGTCGATCTGTCCTGCTCAGAACTGTCAGAAATACATAAAGAAGAACATAACTTTCTGATTATATATTTATTTACAAACTTGTTTTCACTTGTTGCACATTATGTTTGATGATGACGATGACAACAACAACAACAACAACAACAACAACAACAACAACAACAACAACAAATCTGTATTTAAGAGGCTTTACCTTTGTTTAGGAGAAAATAGTTCCCCTCTGAAGTTGAAGGGCTCCCCCATAGACTGGGAACTCTTCGTTGACAACAAGGTGGGAGCAGGTGAGGACGACCTATCCTGCTGAACACTTCCAGAACCACATGTAGAGAACCTTAATATTCTGTCCAATAATCTAAGGCCTAAGATACAAGATCTGTTCTATGATCCACTTTTATATGCTGTCTAATGGTTTATTCTGGTTAACACATTTCTTTAGAAAGCAGTTTTGGTTAACCCAGTCTTTAGACAGTAAAATATTCTCTCAACATAAAATAAGACCAATAACAATGTCATATTCTAATTGTCTCATGAGTAAATGGTGTGTTTTTGTGGCATTAAAGCGTACAAGTTAAAGCATTAACTACAGTTATAACGGATCGACCTTAGTCTTTGTGTTACATGTGGACATAGGACAGCATGCCCACACACACCCACAACTACACTAACCTTTGGAGAGTTCGTTTTGAGGTAGTGTCCGCCCCATACTCCTGAAAAGGGTTCATTTTGGAGGCAGATCTCGCCTGTTTCAGATCACAACAGTGGAATCAGGGCGTGCCCAAGGCCCAGAACAACTCATCTGTGTGACGAAACAAACCTGACTAACGACATAACAACAACTTATGAGAAATATGTGAGTTCAGTAACAAAGTTTGTCTAGGAACATACTTAAAACAAAGTTCAAAGAGATAAAGAAAATAACAATAAAGAAAAACACCATCGACTTCATTTACAATGAAAATCATTTGGCCAAACACGCATCAATACTAAGCAGCTCAATTGTCTATCCTAGGGCTCAAAGCAGAGTATGGGTATCAACAATTTTTATTTTATATGTACATTAGCATTGTGATGGCACGAGGTTATGAGATATGACATAAGATGTTATTTCAAAAATGAGACTTTACATTCATACGGGGAATAAGTCACCTTCTACCATTCAGAAATAACATCCTCCTGGTCTTTAACGTCCTGGCAGACATTGTGGATATATACTTCTCTTTCCATCAGTTATATCACAGTGAGATATTCCCAAGATCTAAGCACACGTTGAAAACGTGATTCAATCAATATACGATCAATGTTGTTTATTACTCACCATTTCGTTCAGACTACTACATTAAGTGTGAAACCCATCTTGAACAGACAACGTGTTGTGGTCATACTCGCTATCTTCCTCTGTAAACTGTTTCTAACCTATCACCTGCTCTGTAGGCTCTTCTTACACCTCAGGAATGCTGTTTAACAGGATGAAAGTGAAACTGGATCAGAAATGGAACAGAGTGTGTGTGTGTGCATGTTGTTGTTCCTTTGGCACAATTTATAGTTTTCCGGGTTACCGATGCTGACTGAAGTGAAAAAATGTAAACATGTGCGTGCAAGCCTAACGCATACTTCCTTGTTGCTAATTATATTTACCTCTGGATCATACTGTGTATGCTAACACAGAATATAAAGTCTGCCTTCACACATCTAAGAATTCATCTGTATCTGTCACTGCACTCTGAGGCCCTAGTGCAGGAACACTTCATTTGTACCATAAAAAGATCTGATGACTGATGTGTATCTAGTTTAGTCTGTAATTACTTTATTCACTGTATAAAACAGACACACACTACACCACAGTGGTTTAGAGTTTTGTCTCTAATTTAATAGCTACTGATACATAATTGTAAACTAAGAGAATATGTGTAGTTTAATTAAAAATTATTTTGGAGGGTTTGTAGGATTCGTTCTTCATTTGAGCATTAATGATATCCCCACTACATTGTATCACTTATGTTTCAGTTCCCCTACCAAGAGAAAGATTCTCTTGTTGTATCAGTCAGTCTACCATTATGCAAGTTAATTTAAAGAATATCAGTACTTTTATGAGCAAATTTTCTTTCGTTAATCTGTTGGTTCTAAAAGTTGATTTGTTAAGTGATTGTATCAGACCCTAATGAAAAAAGAGTCTAATTTATTTTCATGATGAATTATTTCATATGCGTTTATTTTTACAGTTCTTTGTAGACTGTACAGCAGATCACTAAAGCTATACTCTGAATCAAGCATTTTCACTTTCATAGTCACAGTCAGCCACAGTCAAGCAAAGGGTTTTTATGTAGTTTGGACTATGTCTAGTCCATAGAGTAAGAGCAAGGTGATCTTCCTCTGTGGACTTTTGTGTCTGTTTATGTTAGGACAGACTTGGAAACAACATTTTATGACATTGTGGTTGCAGGTTATTTGCGCTCTATCCAATGTCCACTGTTTACCACAACCCATGAGGAATATTAAAATATTAAAATATTAAATTGTTTATTAATTGTAATCTCTATCAACTGTAGTTTATTTCTTAGTTTGCCCATGCAAGGTCTCATACATTACTTGGTATATTAAGCTTTTTGTTGTTGTTGTTGTTGTTGTTTTGTTTTAGAATTGCCTTAAGTGTATTGGCCACACGGGGGAGATGTTGTCTAATTCCACCTGTTGTCACACTGGCTGGAGCTCTCTCTCTTGTGGCTGTTTTTGTACCATTTGTTTTGCTCTTCATCTCAATCAACATAATACCCAGCTGTGCTCGTTCATCTACTTAATTAAGCCCCATAATCTGAGGAGCGTCCCTTCATCTGATGAGTTAACACAGGTGGTACACATTGTGTTTTGGTGGCTTATCTAACTATCAACTAGGATAACCTCTGTGTTCTCCCTTCTGTGCAACTTTTCCTTTTTTTTTTTGAGTTTCCATTTAAGAGGCATCTCTTATCAATGGAGTGTTTTATATATCATAGATACATTCCTATCTATAGTTTAAAGTATGTGCCATATAAATTGATGCCAGCAAGTTGTAACTGAAATTTATTTATGTTTTTTACTCTTAAGTCGTGTAAGTAAGTGTAATTATTCTTTTCGCACTCTTTTGTACAGTTATGGTTACAGACTCTCTACTTCACTACATTCGTATTTTCAGTGTCATTTGTTTGGCAAAAAAGAGCTAAAATGCACAATAAACTAATTTAAAGATGAATTATCACTGTCATTATTATTATTATTATTATTACTGTTATTATTATTTATTTATTTACTTTTTTTTTAATTTCAAATTTTCTATAGATCTCGCGATCATTTTTTGGCCATGACAATCATGTAATGAAAATCTCATTTTGTGACATGCCCTCGGCTATCGGGATAGAACCCATATATTATCATATTTGTTCTGCGATATAGAAATGCAATAAACATAGTTCTGAGCTTGAGTCTTCTGTTTAAGGGGACAAAATTGTTTTGATGCTCGCTCTCATGCTTGCCTACGTGCATGACATGCCCTTCCAGCCTGTTTGTTTGTGTGCTGGCCACGTTCCATTAAAGTTGTTTATACATTGTGTGTTGACACGTGCGTTTGAGCTTCAAATATCTTGCCAGCTCTATTTTGCTCACGTTCACCCAATCAGTTTCTGGTCCTTTGTAAGTGCCTGAGTGACTGCATTTACTGGACCATTACACACAGTAGTTTACATGTTAAAAGTTGTAGGGCTGGATTCTTTAACCTCTTTAAACTTCATTAAATTATCCCATTTATTCATAATCATTTTTGATGACTTCCAAGACTTTATATTTGTTATTTTGCATATTTTACATCATTTCAAATTGCTTTGCTGGTTTTATAGTATTTAATGTGTTATCACAGTTCATTCAGTGAACTTTGAACCTGGTCACATCGTCACTTGCACTAAAAATCAATATTAGCTATTGCAACATATCAGTGAACCACTGAATAACATCAAGCTTTATTGTCTGATATGTAAATGACAGAAAAGAAGAAAAATTAGAAGGATGAGTCAGCTGGGAACTAAGAGTTTCTATCCTTGAACTTTATTTATTTCCCCCAGTCATATTTCATTTGCTGACTGACGTGATATAGAATGTTTATCTACAGGAAATTCCAATTGCAAAATCAGAGCCCATTTCTGAATAAATTCTGTTTCAAGTCAGCGGCTTGCCAGAATTTTGAACACAGACCGAGGTACCCTGCCTGACGCGATGGGTTTAGCCGCTATCTTCCTTTTATTCGCTCTCTTCTGTGGCTCTCATGGCTCAGAGGACACTGTCGTGAAAAGAGCTACAGGGAGGGAGTACTACTCAGTCCTCTCTGTGGATAATGGCCGGTCATGGGGAAGCTGGGCCAACACAGAGTTGTGCCCAACTGGCTTTTATGCGACAGGTTTTAGTCTTAAAGTAAGCATAAACCAGGTTGTTTTTACAAACAATCAAGATGCACATTATTTCTCTAAGTTTCTATCAACAAAATGCCTTTACCTGACAACACTTTCAGAATTACTGTCGTTTCTTTTTGAGGTTGAGCAATTCCAGGCACAAGGTGATGACACTGCAGTGAATGGGATTCGCCTTTATTGCTCACGGCAAGGACGTAGCCATTGGTCTCACATAGAATCAAAATCAGGACCGTAAGTGACCAGCCTTCAGAATGTCTGATTGCCTTACTGATAAGAGTTTACTGCTGTGGAAAAATCTGATAAAAAAACATGTTCAGTTACTGGAAGAACTGAATGTTGGTTCTGATAGAGAATGCACACTTCTCAAAGCTCTGTCTGTCTATGTTTCCAAGAATAAATAAGAAACTAACGAAGGAGTGAATTTCTCAATGGAGTTTAATGTGCATCTGTAATCTGGGTTTGCTAATAGTCTCTAAGCTCTTGTTTCTTTTTTTTTTTTTAACCTTCAACAAAATAGCACTTGTAAATTGGACACCTCACGAAGTAAATGTTAAACTGTGACTTAATTCAGGATGTTACAAGTGCTAGCATTGCTTCTGACACACTTACAAAAATTACTCGACATATTTCACATAATTCATTTCTTCTCAAAGATATAGAGTATGAAAACAGGTAAGACAAAGTGTCTTAGGTCACATTGTTCTCTTCACATGTACGATTTGCATCAGTGTTGTCATTCCCTACTCTCTCCTTCCTTTCTTGTATTTTCAGTTGTTCAGCATCTGAACAGGTCAGTGCAGATATAAAAAATTACGTATTAAGCTCTGATTACGAATTGTCTGGTCTGTGTTGATAACTAGGTGGGGTGAATGGACAAGTGTTCAGTTCTGTCCGTTCGGGTTACTGAAGTCCTTCCAGCTGAGGGTGGAGCCTCATCAAGGTGATGGTGACGACACGGCAGTGAACAACATCAGGTTAATATTTTCAACGACACAATTCCATGACACAGAGCGTGCTGTTCTGATTAATTGGATCTGTAACACTGACATAAACATAGCTAACTTCAGGCTTGTGTACTGGTATGGATATTTAATGCCTAAAATGGTTGGCAATTGACCTGTACTATTTGCAACATTTTAAGAATATTGTGGATCTTAAATATTCTTCTAGGTTCCAGTGTTCTGTCAGTGGGAGGCTGGAAGGCAATGGTATGTCATGGGGGAACTGGGGAAAATGGAGTTCCGAGTGCCCTTATGGTGGGATCTGTGGTATTCAGACAAGGGTAGAAGCACCTCAGGGGAATGGAGATGATACTGCTCTTAATGATGTACGCTTCCTATGCTGCGTATAGAGATTTATTACGTGGACGGTGAACACCAAATGGATCGGCCCATTAACAAACAGATTAAAATGAACAGATGAATGTTCCATCTTTCAGCGCATTTAGTTTACACATCTGAGGAGCGTATCCATGTGACATGTAACATGTGACATTGTAATATATAAATTGTCTCCATGTGAATTGTGCAAAAGACTGCACATAATCTTTTTAATGAAAAACTCCATTTGTGCACTGAGAGTTGATTTTTTTATTCAAAGTTATTCTAAGATATTGATAATACCTGAGAGGTACCGCATAGCCAAAATGTGTTCAGAATGTGGAACACAATGAAATCATGTGCAGCTACATTCAATTCCAATTCAATATTCCAACATTCAAAATCACGTGGTTTCCTCTGTGTCTTCCCTATTTTAAGTCATGAACTGGTCCTCAACCTTGATAAACCTGAGGTACATGTGAATATGAGAACTACAGGTAGAGACACACATGGGGTTTCAGTTAGTTGTGTCTGGATTCCATCAGCATTAGTTAAGATGATAATTATGTCAGAGGGTGTTTTTCACCATTGCTGTATCCATTTGTTATTGTGAGGAAAAATAAACACATACATCATGACAAATTATTCAAGCAGCTAAACCTTTATTTTAAATACAAAAACATTATGACTCATACATGTAATCTATTCGTCAAAATAAGACATCTGCTGAGCTGTTTTTTCAAATGTAAACAGCGGGTATGGGTCTTGGCTGAGGAAAATTTGATTGTAATGAGGAGAGAGAGGGAGTGAAAGAGACACATAGAGAGAGAGAGAGAGAGAGTGAAATTCATTCATTTGCATTGGCATTTGTTTACATAAATAAAACCTTAAATAAAAAGAGTGACTCTGAGCAGAACTGTGTGACAAATTGTTCAAACAGTAACACAAATACAATAAGTATATATATATATATATACATACATACACACACACACATATAAATATATACATATAAATATATATATATACATATATATATATATACACACAGAGCTTTTCCACTGACATATGCAAGACTGTCTTTTAAACAAGGCTCGTTGGGGTGTTGTAGCAGCACTGCAGGGTTAAACTCGTGTTCTTTCCTGTGCATGACTATAACAGACCATAACACACTGGTCAGATGAGTCTCTGGGTTCAGAAAATGCCACATGTATTACATTTCTGTTGTAGACAATGAACAATCAGAGTGATGTCCTGTCAGATTACTGGATCTGTATTTGTAAATGTACATTCCACTGTGGAAAATATTTAAGCATCAACACTGCCTGAACGTACATACTGCCTAATCAAGTCTTAAGCTGCAATACTAAGCGTCATGACACTTAGTATTGCAGCTTAAGACTTGATTAGGCAGAATCTACATAAATCTTTTCACTGCAAATTTATAGTAATTAACTGGCAGCCGCTTCGCCACCCAAGTACTGTATTTTTTTTTTTTTTACAGTTACTTTCAGTATTTTAGAATTACAGTGTATTACTAGAAATAAATGTACAGCTCTTTGCTGTATTCTTGTAAATTTACAACACAATACTGGTGTCATGCCCTGTCCCTTTTTGTTCTTGTTTGTTCCTTTTTCCCCCTCTAGTGGCCACGTTTGGTTCTGCTGTGCACTTTTCCCCCCTCTAGTGGCCAGGTTTGGCTCTGTTGTGCACTTGGTTTTTTGGTTCAGTCCTCTTTGTCCCTTGGTTTAGTCCACTTTTGGTTTAGTCCCATGAAGTTCTGTTCAGTTTTCATCTGTCTTTACTTCATTAAGGCTCGTTTAATTTGGTATAAATACTCCTTGCTTTTCCTGTTTCTTTGTCTTGTATTGTTTGGTGCACCCTGGTGTGTCTCCCATGTCTACGATTTGTGAGTTTTTGGTAATCTTTAATAAAGCTAACCTGCACATGCATCCAGCCTCTTTCTTCAAGCCTGACAACTGGTCATAGCTCAAAGTCAGTAAATTACTGTATATTTACAGTATGTAAACTGTATTTGAATATACAGTATGCATCTCGTATTTTATAGATAAAGAATTTTACTGTACTGCGACCACTATAATAATAATGAAAAAAATGAGAAAGGGACCATTTTCATTATGCAGTTCCTTTTCAAATATTTACTGACATAAAAACATGTCGCCAGTGAAACCCAAGCACAACTGGACCTGAATAAACCTGAATTCCCTGCCTCTTTTCTTTTCTTTGTTTCGTTCTTTCAAAAGACTGACAATTTTTAATTTAAATGACAGAGCATACAATACTTGGTAACTCACTGTGACAGTTTTATGTTCATGAGAAAGGAGCATTGAACTAATTGTCTTTAATTATCCTGCTGCAGAACAGCAGCAGTCTAGCATGCATGAGTATACTACAGTAAAGTGAACACAAAACAGTTATGCATTTAGGTTGAACAGTGAAAAAAATAACAACGAGGAAGTTATGTGAGAATGTGGAGAAAATAAATTATTGATCTGTTGTAACCTTTAGATCTGCTGTACTTTTATATGATCAAGAATATCTGTCATTGCTTAAGAATATCTGTCACTATCTTCACATTTGTATACGTGGATAAATAGGAGAAACTGAAAAGAAAATATGCTGTATATAAGCTGGACGCCCCAATCTAAAAGCTCACAAACATTCTTTTGAATGCACACGAGTCAAAAATCATGTTCAATCTTCTACAGCCTAAGCACAATACACATTTTTCCTGTCACACCTCTGTCTTCAGCGGCCACTCTGTTGGTCAGCTTGGGTTCCGTTTAACTGAACCAATCAGTCAGTTATTCAGTCATTTCTTATGCCTGGTGTCTGTTGATTACCCTTGCTTTTCCTTTGTGTATAAATACTTGTATAAAGCACCTAGTCATCAGTGTAACATCTGTTTTCTGTGTATTTCCGCATATTCATCTTCATATTCTTAAATAAATAAACAGAGAACATTGTTGTGAATTATTTTTTATTAAGTTTACACATGCACTGAGAAACACCTCATCTATCCTTCAAAACGAAAGTTCATTTCAAAAGCATTCAACCATGATCCACATTTACTCTAGGCTAACAGGACAGAATCCAGGGCTGGGGCCAGGGGTGGGTTGGGGGGGCAAAGGGGGGTAATGCCCCATCAGATAAAATTTTTGCCCCCTCAGTTTTAACTGGAGCCTTACATAATGTACACATTTGCCCCTTGCCTTGCAAAACTCAAATGCTCCTTTGGTTATTGCACCCTACAGTCAGCCCCAATCGAAACCATATATTGTCATGTACGTTCTGCTATATAGTAATGCCATAAATGTAGCTCTGTGTTTGAGTTTTCTTTTTATGAGGACAAAGTTATTTTGATGCTTGCTCTCATGCTTGCCTACATGCATTACATGCCCTTCCAGGCTGTCTGTTTGTGTGCTGGCCAGGTTGGATTAAAGCTGGTTATTCATTGTCTAGTGGAATGTGTGTTTGACTTACCAATATCTTGCCAGCCCTATGTTGATCATGTTCACCCAGTCAGTTTCTGATTTCTGGTAAATGCCTCAGTGACCTTTACTGGACAATTACACACAGTAGTTCACATATTAAATGTTTTGGGGTTGGATTCTTTACCCTTCTTTACTCTCCAAACTTCATTAAATTATCCCATTTATTCAAAATCGTGTAGGATGTCTACGAAGAATTGATATTTGTTATTTTGCATGTTTCACATCATTTCTAATTTCTTTGCTGGTCCAGCTGAGGGTGGGGCCTCATCAAGGTGATTGTGACGACACGGCAGTGAACAACATCAGGTTAATATTTTCAACGATACAATTCCATGACACAGAGCGTGCTGTTCTGATTAACTGGATCTGTAACACTGACATAAACATAGCTAACTCCAGACTTATGAACTGGTATGGATATTTAATGCCTAAAATGGTTTGCAATTGACCTGTACTATTTACAGTGTTTCAAGAATACCATGGATCTTAAATATTCTTCTAGGTTCCAGTGTTCTGTCAGTGGGAGACTGGAAGGCAATGGTATGTCATGGGGGAACTGGGGAAAATGGAGTTCCGAGTGCCCTTATGGTGGGATCTGTGGTATTCAGACAAGGGTAGAAGCTCCTCAGGGGAATGGAGATGATACTGCTCTTAATGATGTACGCTTCCTATGCTGCGTATAGAGATTTATTATGTGGACGATGAACACCAAATGGATCAGCCCATTAACAAACAGATTAAAATGAACAGATGAATGTTCCATCTTTCAGCGCATTTAGTTTACACATCTGAAGAGCATATCCATGTGACATGTAACATGTAACATTGTAATATGAAAAATGTCTCCATGTGAATTGTGCAAAAGACTAAACATAAACATTAATGGAAAAACTCCATTTGTGCACTGAGAGTCAAATTTTTCATTCAATTATTTGTAGTTATTGATAACACCTGAGAGGTACCATGTGGCCAAAACATGTTCAGAGTGTAGGACACAATGAAATCATGTTCAGCTACAGTAAATTCAAATTCAATAGTTCAACATTCAAAATCATGTTGTTTCCTCTGTGTCTTCCCTATTTTAATCCAGTACAAATTCTGTGAGTTGCAGTTGACGAGTTCAGTCATGAACTGGTCCTCAACCTTGAGGTACATGTGAATATGTGAACTACAGGTAGAGACACACATGGGGTTTCAGTCAGTTGTGTCTGGATTCCATTAGCATTATAGTAGAGGAACTAAAGCCTTCAAAGTTGAGATACCTCCACTCGAGGTAGAACAAAGCACAACCATGTTTTTTCATATCTTTGACATGTTTATTTTATGAAATAGGTGGTTGTATAAAAATATGTTACTGTATAAGTGGCTTATTGGGATGATATTTGGACCCTCCCCAAAACCGAAAATAATGAAAATTTTGGATTCTACAAAGAGGGACAACATCTGCTTTATCATATGTTTCAAGTGTAAGTTTATTTAAAGCCCAGTATCACTGTTTACAGTCTCAAAGGGCTTTACATGCCCACAGGATTACAACAAACAGAGCAGAGCAGGGTGGCACCCCCTGACCCAGACGCTAGGGAAAAATAGGAGAAATCTTGAGAAGGACCACAGAGAGAGGAGACCCCTTCTAGGCCAGCCAGGCATGCAGTAGGTGCCAACCCAGTGAGCAAATTACAAAATAACACAGTGAGAATGAAATGACAACACAACTAGTAGGTAGTATGAGGAATGACAAGACAGCATGGGGCTCAGTTGGGGTGGACAACACAGCCACAGCAGTGCAGGAAGCCACGAAGCCGCAGCAGCCATCGGGATGACGATGAAGAGAGAGATGACGGGGAGGGAGAGGGGCACACCTAAGAAGAAAGTAGCCACATTCAAGCCAGACACTCATGCTCGAACAGATGAGCCACAGCCATGCAGGAGAAGAGGGAAGGAAGGGGAGCATCACTGGAGTAGCAGCACTTAACAGATGAAATAAGGAAAATAATTTTATAGAAGCATAATTAATAATTTTATATACATTTCATTCAAAGGTTTTGTTTTTTTGAAGATACCTTGCTGATGTATGTCAATATTGTCAACAGACAGATCTGTTCTGACAGATAGATTTTTGCCAGCATTTAGGTTGCAACTGTGCTTTCATCCAGAATTACATTGGGGCACTTTAGGGGGTCACATGCACAGAACTCAGTGCATGGCAAGCCAGCTGCAATACAAGGACACCCCTTCCTCTGACTACACTGTTTGTCCTTGCAGTACAGGTGAGTCAGGTCTCCCACTTCTCGAGGTGCTGCTGGTTTGCCATACATCGCAGGCTCCATCATTCCTTCTGTCAACCTCCAGCCCTTCTCCACAGGACTCCAAAGCACTGACTTTTGGTGATGGTGATGGTGATGGCTGTGGCAAATGGCAGTTCTCTCTCTGGGGTAGACGAGTAAGCCAGTAGGTACTGCAACTCATCTAGAGTGGTACACTGATTGCCTTTCTCGTTTTTCTTTTGGCCATACAGAACGATGTACTGTCTAGTCACAGGCAATGTATCCTCCAGGTTTCCACTCAAACCAAAGAGGCTTAAGCCAGTCAACTCTCCCAAGTGCCTCTCAAGTTTTGTGACAGCAGTTGTTTGTCCTACTCTGAAAAAAACTGCTTGTTGTGTCACATCCTGTCAGTGCATGGCATAATGGAAGGCACTGGCACAAGCCCTTACTCATCTGTTTGTACATTGTACCGACTGGCACAAACTTCTCTTTGCCAGCATGGCCTTTGTTCATGAAGATCAAAGTGGAGTCAAACATGCTGTAACTTGCATAATACAAGAGCAGCACAAACACGTCAGAATCATCATGCCTGATGAATACTCTCGCACGCGTCTCGGCGAGATGGATGGTGCGTAGCACTACTCTCCTCATGATCGCTGCTCAAATCAGGTAGGCTCTCCACTTTGTCTCTTTGGATACTTTTTGCCTCTTTGGCTTTTTCAAAACCTCAAGACTGGTCCTCGTTGAGTCTATGTGGTCCTGAGATTGTGATGTAATTGCAGACAAATGCAGAAAGCATAGTTCTGTTACCACTACTTGTCACAAATCTCCTATAGTTTGGCACTTTTGTATTTCCTGAAATTAGATGTTTTGGTCCATCCCCAGCTACTTCACGTCTTTGTCCCACTTGTTGCTTAATGGGGTTTGGACGGTCGTACCGATCAAAAACCGTGGCAACACAACTGACTTTCTCCACACCGGATAGCAAGTAAAGGATATTTTTCATAACCCATTCTCCGAGGTCACTGAATGTTTGAAATCCAGATTCGTTCAGACTCTAAAGTAGCGCCATAACCATCCAACGATGTATGCTGATGATCCTGTTACATCAGGTAAAGGGTACTCATTTGTCACAGTAGACTCCAGTTTCTTGGTTAGGTCAGCTTCGGAGGTTTTTTCATCCTTCCATCACCATAGTACAAATTCAGGTGGCACGGCAGCTAACGTGTGAGAACACATTCTGTATGGACTCATCTCTTTGGCTTTAAACTGCTAAAAGTCTCCTGAAAAGTACCTACGAGTCTATCTGGTGTCGTTCTGACTTGCATTTTAACTCTGGTGCTTTCATCCCTTATAGAACAAGCATATATTAACATACATTAAAAAAATATATAGTTATATAATTGTCACAGCCTGCACTTTGCTTTGGACTTTTGTTTTGAAATGTCTTGTGCTCCTGTTCTGTGTGTGTCTCCACCCCTAACCTGATTCTGTTTGTTCCATTTATTAACCTCGTTTTACCCTTGTTAATTTCCACCAGTTAGGTTTCTCCAGTTTAGTTCTCCTTCTGTATTTAAGCACTTGTGTTTGATTTGTCCCTTGTCTATCATTGTTTGTGTTCATTTGAGGACACTGTTTGGCTGCACTGTTTATATCCAGTTTTGGTTCCTGTTTGCACCTGTTTAGTTGTCTACATTTTGTAAGTAAAGTCCTCCTGTTTGTTACCACCGTCACTGTGTCTTGCATTTGGGTCCAGCTCCACTGCTCACCTGACAATAATCAAAGACATAGTTGAATATATGCAAAAACACCACTTATATTTTGCAATATATGCCAACATATTGACTTTCTTCTTCAAGAATATATCAAAAATATGCCTGCAAATCATATTTTCTCAGCTAGCTTAAACACTTCTGTCAGCTGTCAATTTATCAGTGTATGAATAAAGAAAATACATTCATTATCCACACATTTATTCAGAACTGGAATATACTTGGTGGTCAGTACTGAAAACATTTCATTTTTAAACATTTCAATATTGTTGAGAGGTTGAAACCAATAAATAATAATCAAAAGGATTTTCTCAATATCAGTACATATCACAATGTGGCTCACATATGCTCTGTACTATTTTAAATAATCAAATTAATGTCAACCAAATGTCAAGTTTAAGCTACGCAGGAGCCAGCAGACATCAGTGTCGCATTCGCGTTAGCAGTGGCATTGCGTCAGGTTGTTAAATTTATCCACTTGGATAAATATTATACTTGGAGTGCAATCTTCGTTGATTGCTTTTTGCTGACTCTTCACCACCTACCAGGGGAAGTAGTTTCATGTCATGATAATATGAATATAATCCTGTGTAGCCAGTGATGGAGATCTGACACGAGATTATATTGAATGCAACCCACCATCAAGCCTTTTAGCTAGGTTCTGTCTAAATATCTATGGAAACAGTAACAGTGGTTAGAGAAATTGTTGAACATTTTATCGCCTTGAAGTAATTTCTGATAGCTGGGTTTTCCGGAGAATAACAGTAGTTTATGTTTTTTGAAAGTAGCCTGTGTCTCTGAACAGTTTTACAATTTAAATGAAAAGCTGAATGGTTAAGAAGGTTAACACAGGTTGTTTTATGTTTGGGAACTTTGTGCGTGATGCCTAACCTTACAGGACTGAAATCAAAAGTGCTCACTAATTTTGACTAGCTAGCTAGCTAGATTTCTGATGACTGTTAGCTACTTAAGGAAAACACACGAAATCCATTCAGTTTTTTGTACTTTTTTTTTTTTTTTTTTTTGTACAAACTGCATGTTCTCCCCGTGTCCTCGTGGGTTTCCTCCCACAGTCCAAAGACATAAGGGTCAAGCAAATTAGAGATATTAAATTGCCCCAAGGTGTGAATGTATTTGTCTGTGTGTCTGCCCGGCGATGGACTGGCAACCTGTCCAGGGTGTTTCCCCACCTTTCACCCAATGAGTGCCGGCAGAGGTTCCAGCATCCCCACGATAAGCTTAGAATGAATGAATAGACTGGTGCTGTTGATGGTGATGGTTGTTGAAACCTGGTACTTCGAGAATTTTTTTACACTTGCATTTTTATTTCTTAGTGTTCCAGAAACTGGTATTCTACAGAGTGAGGGTTATAGATGTGATGGAAAATGCATGGATTTTTATATAATATGTCAATTCATACATTTTAGAATAAATAGTAATATATGTATGAACAATATATGGGAACAATTTTGTTAATATATAAGCAATATATGCTGCTAAGTATTTTTCAATGTATTAGTAAATATAGAAAATACATTACTATGTGTATACATAATATGTATACATACATTTTATGTTTCATGGGAACAATATAAAAAAATATTAAATAAATATATTGTACAACCAATTTTGTTTATATATTAGTAATATATGTAAATATGTATTTAAAGGTATATTTAGTCAGATTATTATTATCATCATTATTATTAGGGGTCCAAGCGCAGCAGGAACCCTCTTGTTTTTACCCAAAGAAATAGGGAAAACCAAGGAATACTTATACAAGGCCAAACGAGGCTAGAAATAAAGACAGGTGAAAATTGAACCTAACTTAATAGGGCTAAACCAGGGGACAAACAGGACTGCGCCAAGTGCACAAAAGAACCAAAACTTGCCGTTTTCAAAAGCTCAAACCCCTCGGCCCATTTGACGAAAAGTCACGAAACTTGGTATACGGGTTCTCCTCATCGCAAGGAACAACTCTGCCCCTTGAACCTTTGAAGCCTGCCATACTGGATTTTGATCTAATTTGCATAATTAAGATTTCACCAAAAATGACATCTTCTCCTGAATGGTTGGGCTGATTAGTACGGAATTTGAAATGTCATCTTGAACCAAATCCCGACTTAAATTGCAAAGAAGAAGCTGCTACATCAAAAAACTTGATCTCAACAAGCCAATCAAGTTCATTTATTTACTAATTAATATGTAAATAAGCCAATTTCATTCACCATTGCATCAATCATTCTGAAATTTCTTGTGCACAATGACAAGGCATCACTGACAGAAAATCCCAAAATTGAAAGCATTCCATTAAAAAACACAGACTCTTCAAGGGCTTGAACATGCACATTTTTAATATGTGAAAGAAATCTTAAAATCTTAAAAATTTACTTAAAACTTAAAAATCTTCTTCTCATGATCCATAACTTCCATTGATGCACAATTTAAGCTGTAGGGCCTTCGGGGTATGCTCTGTCTAAATTGTGAAGGAATAGTCGCCACGTCAAATAACATCAGAGCTATACATCAATCAAATTGCAATACTGGCATAATGAGTTTTTTGACATTTAATACTCATGTGCTTCTGAACCACCATGCTGATCAACACAAAACTTGGTATGTAAAACCCTTTCACTGACCTCTGTCTAATTCATGAAGGAAAATTTGCTATATAAAAAAACATGGCCACTACAAGGCAATCATTTGCCTCATTTACTAATTAATATGCAAATGAGCTTATATCATTCACCGTTGTATCAATCATTCTGAATCATTCTTGTGCACAATGACAAGACCTTGCTAAAATGATGTTCCAAATTTGAAAACAACACGGAGTCCACAAGCACTTCAACATACCTATTTTAACCCAATTTTGAACATGAAAAATCTTCATCACAGAAACTTAGTGCATGAAATTAAAGACTCCCAGGCAATTAGCTTATTTGTCCTTGGACTCTGGAATTGCTGCTAGCAGCTGTATTACTGGAATATATTTTAAATATATTAAATAATATATTTTGGAAATATAGTACTTTTTATAATATGTGGAAAGTGTCAATAATTTGTATATTTTTCAATATATTGCATACTGTAAATAAATATATTTACAGTATATAAAGTATATAAATATAAGTATAACGTGAACAGGTGTGAGGTAGGAACAGACTATGGAAATCTAAGTTAAACAAGGTGGCCAAGTGGGCCCAAATTGCAGCAATGCCCTGATATGAAACATCAGTAATAGTAGCAGCACTGTTGTGAAAAGAGCTACAAGGAAGGGTTACTACTCAGTTCTTTCTGTGACTGACGGGCAGTCATGGGAAAGTTGGGCCAACAAAGACTTGTGTGCAGTTGGCCTTTACGTCACTGATTTTAGTCTTAAAGTACGTATAAACAAAAGGTTAAAGTCTATAAATACTTCTTAGCCCATTCCATCCGTTACAATTGGTTGTTAGAGTATTCTGCGTCCTGTCCTCTTTGCATACACGAGTATTCCAAGTCATCTTTATCATAGTGTAACAGCTGTTTTCTGTGTATTTCTGCATATTCATCTTTGTATTCCTCCACCTGTAAGCCTTTGTAACCTGCAACCTTTGTTAAATTAAAAAAAAAAAAAACAACTTTGCCCATGCATCCCATTTCCCAGAACCTCACTGGGATTTCCATATTTTCATAATTAAAAATAATTCACAACAATGCTTTCTGTTTAAGTTCGCACATGCACTGAGAAATACCTCATATTTCTTTCAAATAACAGTTCAGTTCAAAAGCATCCAAACATGACCCACATTTACTCTAGGTTAGCAGGACAGAACCCTTTGTTGTCACGTACATTCTGCTATATAGTAATGCCATAAACAAAGTTCTGTGTTTGAGCTTTCTTTTTATGAGGACAAAATTGTTTTGATGATGGCTCTCATGCTTGCCTACATGCATTACATGCCCTTCCAGGCTGTCTGTTTGTGTGCTGGCCAGGTTGGATTAAAGCTGGTTATTCATTGTCTAGTGGAATGTGTGTTTGACCAGCTAATATCTTGCCAGCCCTATGATGATCATGTTCACTCAATCAATTTCTGATTTCTAGTAAGTACCTGAGTGACCTTTACTGGACTATTACACCCAGCAGTTCAAATATTTAAAGTTTTGTGGTTTGTTTTTTAACCTCTTTAAACTTATTAAACCAGGGGTGGGCAAATCCAGTCCTGGAGGGCCGGTGTCCTGACAGTTTTTGTTTTCACCTCTTAGCTACCTGTTGATTTTCACTTTGAAAACAGGTGTGCATGCTCTTCAGCCAATCAGAGACTGTATTTAGTTGGTTGACAAGAAAAACAGCAGGACCATGGCCCTCCAGGACTGGAATTGCCCACCCCTGTATTAAACCATTCCATTTATTCAAAATCATGTTGGATGTGTTCCAATTTATATTTATGTTTGTTATTTTGCATATTTTACATCATTGTTAATTGCTTTGCTGGTTTTACAGTTTTTAACGGTTTGTCACACTTCATTCAGTGAACTTTGAACCTGGGTCATATTGTGAAAAGAAAGAAAATATAGAGGATGAGTTAATTTAGACTTGAGGGTTTCTGTCCTTGAATTTTGTTTATTTCTCCCAATAATACGTCATTTGCTGGCTCACGGGATATAGAATGTTTGTCTACAGGAGATTCTGATTGCAAAATCAGGGTCCATCTCTTAATAAATTCTGTTTCAAGTCAGCGGCTTGCCAGGATTTTGAACACAGACCGAGGTACACTGTCTGACACGATGGGTTTAGCCACTCTCTTCCTTTTCTTTGCTCTCTTCTATGGCTCTAATGTGAAAGAAGCTGCAGGGTACTATTCAGTTCTCTCTGTGGATTACGGGCAGTCATGGGGAAGCTGGAACAGTAAAGAAATGTGCCCAAGCGGCTTTTATGCAACAGGTTTTAGTCTTAAAGTAAGTATAAACCAAGTTACTTTTACAAACGCTCAAGTTGCACATTATTTAACAAAGCTTCTATCAACAAATGCCTTTACCTGATAACACTTTCATAATTACTGTTGTTTCTTTTTGAGGTTGAGCGTTCCCAGGGAGGCGGTGATGACACTGCATTGAATGGCATTCGCCTCCATTGCTCACAACCAGGGAATAACTATTGGACCACCATCGAGTCAAAATCAGGACCGTAAGTGACCATCCTTCAGAGTGTCTGACTACCTTAATGATAAGAATTTACTGCCATGGAAGAATCTGATAAATGAACATTTTTAGCCACTGAGTGAGTGACTGTATGTCAGTTCTTATAGCCAATGCACACTTCTCAAAGCTCTGTCAGTCTATGTTTCTGAGAATAGGTAAGAAACTAATGAAGGAGTGAGTTTATCAATAGAGTTTAACGTGCATCTGTAATCTGGGTTTGCTAACAGCCTCCAGGCTCTTGTTTCTTTCTCCTTTCTTTTTCTTGTATCTTTTTTTTTTTTTTTTTGCTTTCAAGGAAATAGCACATGTTAAGCGGACCTCATATAGCAAAGCATCAAAATGTTTTAGGTTACACTGTTAAATATTTCTCTTCCCATTTAGGATTTGCAGTCATTATCCACCATTTTCCTCCTTCCTTGTATTTTCAGTTGTTGAGGATCTGAACAGGTCAGTGCAGACATTCGAAGACTATATATTAAGCGCTGATTAAAAATTGTCTGGTCTGTGCTGACAACTAGGTGGGGTGATTGGACATCACCTCAGTTCTGTCCGTCCGGGTCACTGAAGTCCTTCCAGCTGAGGGTAGAGTCTAAGCAAGGTGACGGCGATGACACAGCAGCAAACAACATCAGGTAAATATATTCAACTACACAAGTCTATGACAGAATGTGCTGTTCTGATTAATTGGATCTGCAACATCTGCATAAACATAGCTGTGACCTGTGAACTGGTATGGATATTTAATGCCTAAAATGGTTTGCAATTGCCTTTTACTATCTGCAATATTTTAAGAATACTGTGAATCTTAAATATTCGTCCAGATTCCGTTGTTCTGGTGGTTCAACACTGGAAGGCTATGGCATGTCATGGGGATACTGGGGAGAATGGAGCACTGAGTGCTACAATGGTGGGATCTGTGGTATACAGACAAAGGTGGAACCACCTCAAGGCAGAGGAGATGACTCTGCCCTCAATGATGTACGCTTCTTCTGCTGCACTTAGAGATTTGCTATGTGGAGGACGAACACCAAGTGTATCGGTCCCTTAATAAACAAACAAACAGTGTTTTTGTTTTAGAACACAGCAAACACGTTTTTCAGTGAGCAACATAATCATTCATGCAATCAGCCTTTCATGTAAGAACTATATCATACATTATATCTTAAACTGAATAAACATACACTATATCATATGTGTGTTTTCAAGGAACTTCACTCACAAAATTTTTGTGCAGTTTATGGTTCCCAAAATAAAGCATCTGTGCTCTTATAGTGATTAAACTACCTTTGGAGTTTTGGTCATTTGAAATAATTTTATTGTTTCTGAGATCCCTTCTTTGGCCCTGTTATATGGTGTTTAAAAATAATGGGTTATTAGATGTATGTTACAACGTAAAACATTGCATCAGCAAACGCCAATGACAAGAAATTCCACAACTATTGTAAATCATATTTCTCTATAAAAGAACAACAGTTTTAATGTAGGCATCCCTTTCTTTTTAAGAGTCTCCAAAAGACAGTGAATAGAGATCTAATAAAATTTCATTTTAACCTTCACTGAATCTATCATAAAGTCCATTGAATCCTTAAAATGAAGAGGGTGAGCAGCTTCATCACTATATTATCTTAAATTCCAAGAGATGTAAAAGAAATGTTCAAACCAGGGAGGACAGATTCATTTTCTGTGTTTCAATGCATTTAGTTTGTTCATCTGAGGAGCATATCCATGTAACATGCAATATGAAACATGTAACATGTAACATAAATTATAACCATGTAAACTGTGCAAAAGACTGCACATAATTTTTTTTTTCCACATGAGAAACTCCATTTGTGCGCTTAGAGTCAGATTTATATTACTAGTTGTTTATTGATATTGATATTACTACTTTAGGCACCACGTAGCCAAAATGTGTTCACAGTGGAGGACACAATGAAATCACATTCAGCTACATTACATTTCAAATCAATATTCCAGTATTCAAATTCACTTTGTTTTTTCTGTGTCTTCCCTATTTCAGTCCAATTTCAAATTCTGTGAGTTGCAATTGATGAGTTCAGTCATGAACTGGTCCTCAATCTTAATGTAGCCAGGTAGCGTCACCTCCTGTTTTTCATATCTATTTTTTTCCGGATACTAATTATTATATTTGACAAGCTCTCGTGCATAAAAGGCCCAGGTAAACGCTACCTGAATGTTTTGTCTCCAGGAAATCTGCCCCTTCCTCCACTTGCTCCTCCATTGTGAGAAAGGTATGTGTTGACTTGCTGTATACTGCTTTGCTTAGGTTTATGCACCTGTTGCTTGTGTGTTTTGTTTCAGCTTGACTTTGTTCTTGCTGCTGGTGCATCTTTCAGTACGTTCCTCTGCCACTGACCTTCAGGTAGGCACATCCTCAGTCCCAGTGCTATTTTTTCCCTATTATGTTTTGCGTCGTAGTAGCACCATTGCTTTTGGTTTGTAGCTTCCTCTTCCAAGCCATGGCTCTTCCTGGTGTTATCCATCTGCGTTTGATATGTGTTTGGCACATTGTGGGTATGTACGCGCAGGGTAAGGCATTGTTATTTTTAAACGTAAAGTTTATTTTCTTTTTTTAGTTACTTTTCCTTTTGTCCCAACAGGTAGCATTAGACCTGCAAATTGTTCCTGGGCAATGGGTATTGGTGTGCCGCATTCCAATCAAGCTACTGTATTGTTGATATATAATTGTGTTTGTTGTGTCTGTTGCCCAACTAATATAATTCTTTTTGAGTGAAAGCTGCAGCTGAGTGCCCCTATTGGGGAGACTAGTCACTGGTGGTGTCCCCTCACAGTGTGAACTTTCCAGGAGCACCTTGGTTTGATACACTCAGTATTGTTTGCAGTATGTATGCACATGTAGATATGGCATGGGACCTGGGCACACCTCCCCATTAGTCTGGCTCCCCAAGGTAAGCCTTCGTTCTGCTGCTGAACCCCCCTTCCCCCCAACAATAGTGAGCAATTGTCTTTCTGTGTGAGGGCGGAAATATTTTGTACTTTTTGAACTGATACATTTTTAAAAGAAAAACTACTTCTCAAGTACAGAATTCCTAGCTATTATTCTTTCTGGTAGATCTAGGGTTGATCTTACCTATAATAAACATCTTTTCGCTGTCAAATTGAATTTGTTTCTGGATTATTTTTGTATGCTTTCAGCTACCTCCTCAGTCAATAAAATTCAATTTTACACCTGAAACCACGTCTCTGGCTTCTTAGTATCAATGAACCTGTGTTCTGGGTGCAAATCCTGGGCTGAAACTCTGATTGAAATTCCCAGTGTGGTGTAGTTGGGTACAGTTCTTTAGTTGTCTTGGTGCACTTTAACTCTTTACCCATGCCACAATAAGCACATGTGAATATCAGAGCTGCAGGTAGAGACACAGGTTGGGTTTTAGTCAGCTGTGTCTGGATTCCATTAACATTAGTAGAGATGATAATTATGTCAGAGGGTGTTTTTTTCCCCATTGTTGTTTTTATGTGTTATTTTGAGGAAAAATAAATACATGCATCCAAGACATCATGACAAATGATTTCAAGCGGCTAAATCTTTATTTTAAGTACAAAAACATTACAACTCATATATAATCTACACATCAAAATAAGAAATCTGGTGAGCTGTTGTCAGGTATAAACAGTAAGCCCTACCCCCATCCGCCCACCTCACTCACCCTGAGCACTAACGAGGACATGTCAGAAGCTGTGTCTGTACACATGTGACCGCTGCAGCTGTGTGACTTTGGGATTTTAAAATAAAATATGGATATTGAAATAAAGTTAAGTGAAATAAAACAAAATGGAACGAAAACAAGTAACACTCCTTGCAATTTATAAAAACACATCATCATTCTTTGTGATCTAAGCATTCTGGACAAAAGCAAATGGCCATCAGAACCTGGTCATGCTGAACAGTGTTAATCTCATCAATGAAATTAATGATAAAAATATTTGCTGACGAAGGGATTTTAAATTTAATCAGTGATGAAGACGACTAGACGAAATGCTGCATCATGACGATATCAGAGATAAATTTGATTTCATTATACTATTGACGAAAATATGATGATAATAAAACATCGCGAGACATTTACTATATCCTAAAACATTTTAGAAAGAACATGAATATTTTAAATAGACCAATCACAGACACACATTTACTGTTGCAAAGGAGCACTATAAAACAGATGCTCATTATCAACAGAGGCAGCTACCATTAAGGAAACATATGGACTCATTTCTTCCATTTCATCATCGTGTCTTCAAAAAGACGCATGGTATGGCAGACAATCCACCAGAACCAGGGAGGAAAAGGTCAAATACATGGCAGTTCTTTACTACTCCGGTCGTTTCTCTAACCGTATGTTCTCCTGCAGTTTTCACGATATCAATTCCATTGTGATAGTAACAGGTCTGTCTTAATCCTGTGTAGTGTGATTGTATACGTCTAAGTGGTCGGTCCTCTTGTTTTTTTTTAATCGCCACTTTTAAGTGCTTATTTTCCCTTTGAAAATGAATGGGGAAAGTTTTAGATCTCTAGTATGAATGGTATAGAGGTATAGAGGTATGCATCTCTAGTTCTAATCTACAGGTAAAGAATTGTCACAATTTGACAAATGTAATTTTGTCAACTAAAATAATATTATTTTTGTCAACTAAAATGATGTGCCATTTTAGTCAGCGAGTTATTAACTAAACTGAATCAATATGACATGACTAATATCTGACTAAATTTAAGGGACATTTTAGTCAAAAGACAAAGACTATGGCTAAATTTAAAAAAATGTGTGAAAATTAGCACTGATGGTGAGTCACAAGTGAAATGACTGTGCAGGAAATTCATTCTTTGTGAAGACCAGGCAATTACAGATATAAGAGATTTTATTGATGACCCACGCAGTGAGCCTGAAATTCCAACCACTTACACGATACGCACAGACCATCCCATGCAGCACGGCTGGGTGTGAAGGGGGGTTTAGCTACTTTAAACATATAAAATTGCTTGAAATAAATAGGTTTCATCCTCTGAAAATACATACCCAATCCATAGAAATGGCCTCAGCTGTGTGTGAATGCATGTACAGTATGCGTTGGTGATTATGGTGGTGGTTGTTGGTTGTTGCGCTGGGGTGTGTGTGGAGGGAGGGGGTGGGGGAAATCATCACAGTATACCGACCACTGCAAACTAGACTACACCACTGAAATTGACAATCCACCCTTCATATTCTCAAAATGAGATTGTACACTCAAAAGTTTCACACAGTTTTACATCTTCTGTCACTGTCCTCACATCTGTACACGTGGATAGGTAGATTTTTTCCTGCCACACTTCTGTCTTCAGCAGACACTCTTGTGGTCAGTTTGTGTTCTGTTTAAGTGAGCTAATAAGTCAGTTAATCACTCATTTCTTATGCCTGGAAACTGTAGTCTAAACATAATGTACATGTTTGCCCCCTTGCAAATCTCAGTTGCCCCCTCAGTCATTGTCACCCTGCAGCCGGCCCCAATACAACCCATGTATTGTCATGTATATTCTGCTATATAGTAATGCCATAAACATAGTTCTGTGTCTGACTTTTCTTTTTATAAGGATGAAATTGTACTGATGCTTGCTCTCATGCATGCCTACATGCGTTATATGCCCTTTCAGGATGTCTGTTTGTGTGCTGGCAAGGTTGCATTGAGGCTGGTTATTCATTGTCTGTTGGGATGTTTAATACTTCATTTATTTATTTATCCTTTATTTAACTGGGAAGGTTCCACTGAGATACAGTATTGGAGGATAGATAACACCACTCCACAGTGTGTGTATGACCTTCAACTTTGTTTAATTCTCCCAATCACATGTCATTTGCTGGCTGATGGGATATAGAATGTTTATCTACAGAAAATTCTGGTAACAAAATCGGGGTCAATTCCTGAATAAATTCTGTTTCAAGTCAGCGGCATGCCAGACGATCAGGTTGGAATATATTTAACAAAGTTTCTATCAAATAGAAGTACAGTGTAGTTGCTCTTGCCCCCACGTTTTAGGTTACCGTGTATTTCTGAGACAACAACCAGAGCAGACCCAGAGACACAGAGTTAAAAAGTGCTCTTAATACAAGTTAGTCATTGTAAAATGTTCAAGTGAAATTGATCAAACTACTAAAAAGTAAAACAATGGACTGAAATAATGGGGGCCTAGAGGTGCTGCCTTCATGGGTGTAAAACCCTAGAAAACAAACCTCTAAATGAACACTTTGAAAATCAAACCAATAAGTAAAAACTAATAAATAAAACATCCAAAGCATTGGCCTCAACAGTATATAGTTAAATTACAACCAGTTTATGATAAGGTGCAAAAAATCATAAATAAAGAAAACCCAACCAACACCACAGTTTTAAGCCCTGTCTGTTTCTCCACTGGCTTGTTGGATTATCTCGCCATACTCATTATTACTGTATTGGTTTGCCTTGCTCATTTTGCTCTTGACCTTGCCTGTTCCTGGATTTGGATTTTTTCTTGTGTTTTTGTTACCTCAGCTTGATTCTGGTGCCTCTGTATCGTGTTTTTTGACCTCTGCCTTTTTTTTGGATTGTGTCTTTGCCTAGTGTTTTTTGGAACCTAAGCCTGGTCTTTCTGACTCTCTGATTTTCTCTGCCTGTTTTTGACTACCACTTTTGTCTTTGTCCATCGGTACCATCATTGTGATTTTGTTGTTTGGATTTTTTGGAAAGTAAGGATTTCATTAAACATCTGTTACGTAATGTTCTGTCCTCTGGGTCTGCTTTTGGGTCCTCACTCTACCAGGCCTCACCGGCCCTAACAAGTTTCTCTAGTTGACTACATATGGGAGACAAATATGAGCTGATTATTATTAATTTTTTTTACACACAATGAATAAGTGGCTTAAAATACTACTGTGTCAATTCAAAGTAAAACTTTTAACAGTAATTACATTTCTAAATTATAAAATAATCTGAGATAGCCTATCCTCAGTTGGCACCAAAACTCAATTTTCATAGGACAGTGTGGCCCAAAATGGGTCGTTGTCGGGTCAACTTCAAACAAAATTACAAATCTCCCTCCTTTTCATCAGTTAATGTAGCTAGTAAGCTTACTCATAGCATTCAAGCTCATAAAAACATTTCCAAAAGAAAGAAAGATCAGGACTACTGTTCATTCCAGGCCTAGTGGACAGAGGAATTTGCCTTCATGGAGAGAGCTGGGTCTGCGGTGTGTTTAATATGCAATGACAAAATTGCATCGATGAAACGGTCAAATGTAAAATGGCACTTTGATATGAACCATGCTGTGTTTGCATCGAAATATCCAGCTGGGGAGAGTAGGAACAAGCATGCGAAGAGCTCCAGCAGAAAGCGCAGGCCGGCCAGCAGCCACTCCATGCAAGGGCCAAGCAAGGTGATGGGAACTCGGTTAGCTTTGCTGGTGCTTTGGCAATCATGAGGGAACCCATTCACAGATGGCGAGTATCCCAAAACATTCATGCTTGATGTGGCCCAAGAACTGTTTGATGACTTCCCAAATAAAGACAAGAAAATCAAGAAAACAAAAGACATGCCACTGTCAGCAAGAATCATTCACGATCGTACCATCATGATGGTAAATCAAGTGGAGGAAATACAAATAAATGACATAAACAGAGGTACATACTTTTCTCTTACCTTACATGAGTCTACTGACGTTAGCCATTTATCTCAGCTCAGTATAATTACGAGGTATGCTGCAAGTGACACATTGCATGGGGAAAGTCTTGTTGTTTTGCCAATGAAAGGATCAACAAGAAGGAACGATTTGTTCAAGTGTTTCATGGATCTGGCCACAGAAAAGAATCTACCAATGGACAAACTTATTTACGTGTGCACTGATGGTGCTCCCTGTATGTTGAGGAAAAAGGATTTGTGACACTTGTACGTGAAAATGAGGAGAGACCCATCCTAAATTTACATTGCATCCTACATCAGGAGGTGCTCTGTGCTCAAACATGTGACAAGCAACTTGGTGATGGAATGGTTATTCTTGTGACAAACTTTATTTTATCTTTATTTGGCTTTAAATGATCGCCAATTTAAAGCACTGTTAGATGAAGTTGGGAGTTATTATCCCGGTGTGCTTTTGCATAGCAGTGTGCATTGGTTATCAAGGGGGAAAGTGCTCAGCTGTTTTGTGGCCTGCCTGAGCGGAGTCAGGACTTTCTCGAAATTAAAGGTATTGAACATCCTGAGCTAACTAATATCGAATGGCTCCTGCAGTTTCACTATCTTGTGGACATCACTGGGCATCTAAACCAGCTCATTGTAAAAATGCAAGGCGTCAGAAATACAGTCTTGTCCCTTCAACAGGTAGTGTTTGCATTTGAAAGCAAGCTGGAACTCCTAATCAGGGACATTGAAACTGGTTGTCTTCTACACTGTGAAAGACTGCGAGAATTCAGAAATGCATGCCTAGCAAGTGACCCCACTCTACATTTTGATGTCCAGCAGCTAGCTGGCTTCACGTCCGATCTCCTGATGTCCTTCAAATTGTGTTTTGAAGAATTTCGTGAGCGTACTGCTCTTTTCAAAGTCACCACCCATCCACTCGAGTGTGCAGTGAATGAAACTGACCTGACGTGCATCCCCAGGACCTCCATTGGAGATTTCGAGGTGAAAGTTGCTGACCTGAAGGCATCTGACATGTAAGTTCAAGTCACTGAACGGGTAGTTGGAAAGACTTGAGTGTCAGTGATCGGATCTGGTGAGTGAACGCGAGTGGACAAAAATCAAAAACTTCAACACAAAGATGAGCTGATTCTCAAAACCTCAAAGAGGTTCTGGCAAACCGTCAGGCGACTCAGGAGGGGCAGGCAGGGCCTCATCCAGGCTGTTCTCAGCAGGGATGGGGAGGTTCTGACCTCAACTGAGGATGTGGTCGGACGATGGAAGGAACACTTTGAGCAGCTCCTAAACCCGACTGACACGCCCTCCACAGAGGAGGCAGGGCCAGAAGATTCAGGAGGGTTGTCACCCATCTCTCTGGCAGAGGTCACTGAGGCAGTTAGAAAACTCTGCAGTGGCAAGGCGCCAGGAGTGGATGAGATCCGCCCTGAAATGCTGAAGGCTTTGGATGTCGTTGGGCTGTCATGGCTGACATGCCTCAGGGAGTCAAGGACAGTGCCTGTGCAGTGGCAGACAGGGTGGTGGTCCCTATTTTTAAAAAAGGGGACTGGAGAGTGTGCTGCAATTATCAGGGTATCACACTGCTCAGCCTCCCTGGGAAAGCATACTGCAGGGTACTGGAAAGGAGACTGCGGCCGATTGTCGAACCTCGGATCCAGGAGGAACAATATGGATTCCGTCCTGGCCGTGGAACAGCGGACCAGCTGTTCACCCTTGCACAGATACTGGAGGGATCATGGGAGTTTGCTAATCCAGTCTACATGTGTTTTGTGGACCTGGAGAAGGCTTATGATTGTGTTCCCCAGGGTGTCCTGTGGGGAGTATTGCGGGAGTATGGGGTGCCAGGTTCGCTGCTGCGAGCCATTCGGTCCCTGTATAACCGCAGTGAGAGTTGTGTCGGTATTCTCGGCACAAAGTCAAACTCGTTCCCAGTGAGTGTTGGACTCTGTCAGGGCTGTACCTTGTCTCCGATCTTGTTCTTGATTTTCATGGACAGGATCTCAAGGCACAGTCAGGGTGAGGAGGGTGTCCAGTACGGTGGCCTCAGGATTGTGTCTCTGCTTTTTGCAGATGATGTGGTTCTGTTGGCCTCATCAAACTGTGACCTCCAGCACGCATTGGGGTGGTTTGCAGACCAGTGTGAAGCGGTTGGGATGAGGATCAGCACCTCCAAGTCCGAGGGCATGGTCCTATGCCGGAAGAAGGTGGCTTGCCCCCTCCGAGATGGGACTGAGTTTCTGCCTCAAGTGGAGGAGTTCAAGTATCTCGGGGTCTTGTTCACGAGTGAGGTTAAAATGGAGCGGGAGATCGACAGGCGAATCGGGGCGGTGGCGGCAGTCATGCGGTCGTTATACCGGACTGTGGTGGTGAAGAAGGAGCTGAGTCAGAAGGCAAGTCTCTCAATTTACCAGTCGATCTTTGTTCCAACCCTCACCTATAGCTCTAGGTAGTGACCGAAAGAATGAGATTGCGGATACAAGCGGCGGAAATGAGCTTGCTCCGCAGGGTGATTGGGCGCACCCTTAGGGATAGGGTGAGGAGCTCGGACACCCGGGAGGAGCTTGGAGTAGAGCCACTGCTCCTCCACATTGAAAGGAGCCAGTTGAGGTGGTTGCATCCTGGGTGCCTCCCTGTCGAGGTGTTCTGGGGACGACCAACTGGGAGGAGACCCCCGGGGAAGACCCAGGACAGAATTATATATCTCGGCTGACCTGGTGGATGTTACCGGGGAAAGGGATATCTGGGCCACCCTCCTCAGCCTGCTGCCACTGCGACCTGGTCCCAGATAAGCCGCAGAAAATGGATGGATGGATGGATGGATAGCCTATAATGTGACAATGATAATACTTAATAATGATCCAGTTATACCCTAATATAGCATAATAGTAAAAATGTAGGCCTAACATTATAAGTAGACACATCACTGTTATACAGCTCTCAAAAAAAATAATCTAAAAATATTTGGCATTTATGGCTCACCCAGCTATAAAGGTTCTCAACCCCTGGTGTAGGAGTTCATATGTCCCTTTGAAAATGGAATAGCAAACTTTGGGCAAAGCTGTCCATCACTGCACGGTGCAGGCAAGTTCACAGTAGGAGGAAGTGGACACCATCTTAGACCATCCCCTTTTTATACCATATCCTGCCCAGTAGCTATAGCTACTAATCACCTTCCATGAGAGAAGAGAGAGAGAGAGGCTGGCAAAACAAGGTGGTGCAAGCATTTGATGTTAGATGTTGATCTATCGGCTACCATGGTGCTTAAATGGGTTGTGTAGCCTAGGTTAAAAGACACACCCTAAAGATAAGCAAAATGAGCCTATTAGAATTACTGTTAGTCCTCACTGTAAAGAATGTTCGTGAAATTAACAGTGAAGGGCTGCAAAAAACAGTAAATAGAAAAACAATGAAGCAGTGTTTAATTTACAGAATACTATAGTAAAATACTGAACCAAATACAACTGTTCATTTTAAAGTAAGAATATGTCAAAAGAATCATATTTTTTTGTAGTATTACATATCACTGTAGTTTAAACACAGAAAAGCTGTAAGACTAAAAAAACAGTACAATGCAGTTAGAATAACAATATGACAGTGTCAAAATATTGTTTTTTGTCAGGCAGATTTTTTTTATACAGAAAGAATCTGTATTACAGATTCATTTGTTATACCTTACAGATAAGAATCTGTAGGCCTGCAAATACAGTAAAAATATGTGCGTATGAAGGGTTTAAAAAAACAGGTGATGTGTCTGTTTAGAATTGAGTAGGCCTATATTTAACAATATATTAGTAGGCGGGAAGTAAAAGTATAATAGTAGTAGTGTAACCTGCGTTGTGTAGACAAGCACAGTCCTGCACCAGACTCTAATTCAGTCTCTGACACCTTAAGAGACTTGCTGGTGACAGATGCTAGCACCCATGGGTTTAAGCCTTCTTGCTAGCATGTCCGCCTTCCATGCCCGAGGTTGCACCTTCAAGTCCAGCATGGGACTGTACTTGTCTACACAACGTAGGTTACATTGGTCCTGTGAACCTGGAATGGGAGTGAGGTTTAGTGGGTGAGTATAATGGTAGCCAGCGGGTGCAGTGAGTAGACCTGTTGGATTTACTGGTTTAAACTGTAACTTTTTTTGTAAGGTACAACAGTTTTAAACTGTAAAATTTACAGGTTGAACTGTAAAGTTATTTACATTTTCACTGTATTTTTTTTCAGAATTATTCTGGCAACCACAGCTGCCAGTTTTTTTTCACGTAAAAACAATAGATTTTTTTTTTTTTACAGTGCTTGTATTGTCTGTTCTCCCCATACAAATAGTTTTAAATGTAAATTTGTGCTGTATGGATGTGGATTTTTAAATCGGGAAATATTATTGTTGAGTCTAAACGGTTCACACATCGGCAATCACTCACTGTACTCTCCGTCTGCTTCTCCAGATCTTAAAGGACACACTCAGTGACTTAAGTTAAATTAATGAACCACACGTTGATAACTTGTGTAGCCTTCTGTTTCGTTTTGAGATTGAGTAAATTACAGCTAAACATAAGTTATCAGTTAAATTAAGGAACAACATGTTGATAAGTTATGTCCTTCTGTCTCAAAATAAAGCAGGAAGCTACATAACTTATCAACATGTGGTTCCTTAATTTAACTGATAATTTATGTAGCTTTCTGTTTCGTTTTGAGACTGAATTAAGGTTTCCGCTTGGGTTTTTCTTGCCAGTCCGGTGTCTGGAAAGAATTTATTTTACCAAACGAATTTGAAACTTACCGAACACGTTTAAAAGTCTATGTTACAAACTCAAATATAATGTACACCTTGGTTGACAAAAGAATGGCAGTGACTGTTTGGTGAACAGTAACGATTATTACAAAACATCTGTAACCTGTAACATCTGTAGCCTTTTTTTAAAAATGCTAAACATGGCGTCAAACGTATGCCTCTAGTCTTCCCCATTTCAGTCTAATTTCGAAATCTGTGAGTTGAGGTTTCAAATATAAACAAGTATGGGTCTTGACTGAGGAAAGCTTGATTTTAATGAGGAGATAGAGCAAGAGAGAGGATGAAAGTCATTCACTTGCATTTGCATTTGTTTACTTGTGACCTTAAATAAGAACAGTGACTCTTAGTAGAACAATGTGACAAATTGTTCAAACAGCACAGCAACACACACACACACACACACACATATACATATATATATATATATATATATATATATATATATATATAATATATATATACACATACATACATACATATACATACACATACACACACACAATAAGAATACTATTTCCAGCACTGATATGAATACAGAGGAACTTTGTCTTCTTCCATCTGTAAGCCTATGTGTCCTGCAACCTTTGTTAAATAAATAAATAAATAATAAAAGAAAAACACTACACATGCATCCCGTTTCCCAGAACCTCACTAGGATTTACACATTTTAATAAATAGAAAGCATTGTTGTGAATTATGTTTTATTAACTTTACACATGCACTGAGAAATACCTCATATTTTCAGAATAACCATTAATTTCGAAAGTACTCAAATATGACCCATGTATATTTTAGGTTAGCAGGACAGAACCCATATATTGCCGTGCATGTTCTGCTATGTAGTACTGCCATAAACGTGGTTCTGTGTTTGAGTTTTCTTTTTATGAGGACAAAATTGTTTTGATGCTTTCTGTCATGCTAGCCTACATGCATTACATGCCTTTCCAGGTTGTCTGTTTGTGTGCAAGCCAGGTTGCATTTAGGCTGGTTATTCATCGTCTTTTGGGATGTTTAATTTTTCATTTATTTATTTATCCCTTATATAACCAGGGCAGTATTACTGAGTGTGTGTTTGACCTTCGACTTTGTTTAATTCTCCCAATAGCAGTCATTTGCTAGCTGACGGGATATAGAATGTTTATCTACAGAAAATTCCGATAACAAAATCAAGGTCAGTTTCTGAATAAATTCTGTTCCAGGTCAGACACTTACCAGAATTTTGAACTTCATCTGACACGATGGGTTTAGCCAGTCTCTTCCTTTTCCTTGCTCTCCTCTTTGGTTCTGATGTGAAAAGTGCTACAGGGAGGGAGTACTACTCAGTCCTTACAGTGGATAATGGGCAGTCATGGGGAAGCTGGGGCAGCCAGGCCTTCTGTCCAGCTGGCTCTTATGCGACAGGTTTTAGTCTTAAAGTACGTCTAAACCAAGTTGTTTTTGCAAGCTGCACAATATTTAACAAAGTTTCTAATCAACAGAGTGCCTTGATGACACTTTCTTAATTATTGTCGTTTCTTTTTTAGGTTGAGTATTACCAGGAAGGCGGTGATGACACTGCAGTGAATGGCATTCGCCTTCATTGCACACAGCCAGGACGTGACGATTCGACCCGAGTCGAATCTACATCGGGAACGTAAGTGACCAGCCTTCAGAGTGTCTGTCTTACTTGTAAGAATTTACTGCCGTGGAAGAACCCCATAAATTAATATGTTCAGTAACCGAATGATCGTAGGTCAGTTCTTACAGCCAACGCACACTTCTCAAAGCTCTGTCAGATTATGTTTCCGAGAAAAAATAAGTAACTTATGAATGAGTAAGTTTATCAATGGAGTTTAATGTGCATCTGTAATCTATGGCAGCCCGTTTCCGCCACTTAAAAGAAAAAATAAACAGATCATAACTCGTTATGTTGATATCAATAGGATCTTGATAGGATCTCGAAATATGGAAACAGTATCTTGATATATTGAGATAATATGTCGTTATTTAGTGACAGTATCTCATTATTTTGAGGTAGTATGTTAGAGATAGTATCTCATTATTTCGAGATTGTAGGGTAATTCGAAATTAAAATGTTTCTGATCTCTGGCGTTCAGTCGTCAATAATGGATTCAATCACCGAAAGCTATTTCAGACGTGGATTCACAAATCGTGAAATTCTACAGCTTTTAAATGACATACTCAAAATAAAAATAAGCATCAGGACCCTAAAGAGCGCTACAAAGGCATCACCATTGGCGGAGACAAAACAAGACCGATGCTGCTGAAGTGGTGTCGTTCATTCACCATCAGCTACAAACTTCTGGTAATCAACAAGGCTACAAATCGGTACACCATGAAGTGGTGGATAGCCCGGATAGTTACCGACAGAGAGACTGTGCATGTTCTGTTACTAATGCACGGTGGTGGGGAAGATCTCCGTGCACGGCACGGTGTGAGACGCCGTGTATAAGCCAGTCGAGGGCCAAATTATTTTTGGCACATAGACGGGTATGACAAATTAAAGCCATATGTCTGTATCCGTGGTTGCACAGATGGTTTTCTCACGGAAGATTATATGGCTAGAAGCCTACAAAATCAACACTGATCCACGCATTCTCACAGGTTACAATGAAAAAACAAAACAAAACAAATAAAACAAAACAAAATTGCTGCATCTATTTAATTTAATTTTAAAAGTTTTTCCACGAAAATAAATCATGTTCATTCAAAGTTAAGTAATCTTGTTGATCTAACAAAAGACAGATATTATGAATGTAATTTACTGTGGTAACCTCAGTTTAATGTCATCAAGTTAGCCGAACTTGATTTATTTGAGTAGGTAAAGTGATTTCATCCATGTTGTTCCAATTTCTTTTACAAGGCTTTATTTGAGTTATTGACATAACCCTCATGTAACTTAATTTAGTGGTGCTACTTTGTTACTACAGCTATCAGTGATCAAGTTTGATTGTGTGGGATTTAACAAATTAATCTAGCATTAACTCATAAATACTAAGACTTAACTGAAAGCATTTACAACCACTTGCTATAACAGCCAGTGTCTGCAGCATTCATTCATTCATTTTCAAAGCCGCTTGTCCTAATTAGTGTAGCAGAGAGGGCTGGTGTCTATCCCAGCATTCATTTGGCAAGAGGCGAGGAAACACCCTGGACAGGTCGCCAATTCATTACAGGGCAGACACACAGACATTCACGCAGGATGTAATTTAGTGCCTCCAGTTTGCCTGACCTGCATGTCTTCGGAGGAATCCCATGCACACAGAGGGAGAACATACAAAGTCCACACCCCCTGGTCTCCTGGACAGGAATCGGACCCGGGACCTTCTTGTTGTGATACCCACTACCCCACCCACTGTGCCACTGTGTGGCTGGCAGAAAACTTGCACTTTCAAACATCACAAAATAAATGAACACACGTTTGAAAAGTGCTTCTGTCCACACAGTGCAATGGGGTACATCACACACATAAGTGGCACAAGTGGACAGTGGAATAAGGCATAAGTGGTTCATTCAATAAACATGTAAATATAAATCTAATGACAGATTCTTTGTCATTTAAATGGAAATGTTTTCAACAACAACAACCTGACGTCATAGGCATACAGTAACAATTGAAAACCGAGTCTCAGCTGCGTCGACTGTAAGCTGCCTTACAGGAATTAACTCTTCCCATTTCTTCCCATCAAGGTTTTTCATGTGGTTACTGCAGCTGGAATCTCCTGGTGGTAGGGACATCCGTGCGACTTGGATAAACATAGTTCATTCTAATGAATTTTACATGACTGGTTTTCATTGGCTGAACTATTGGCTTATTTGTGTTCTTTCAACTATAACATTTCAAGTAATATATGGAAATTCACTAATTCCAGTTACTACAACTTGATTTATTTGCTTTAAATATACAAACATTAGTTTTCATTTTTTTGAGTGTACTTTATTGATGGTGTGACAGAAAACAGCGGCTGTCCACAGAAAGTCAGGTTAGATCATGGAACAGAGAATACCCACATTGCAGCAATACAGAGCTTTCTGCACAACAGTGAGGACAACACCTCAGCAGACTGTGTCACTTTGGGTCCAAGCGTTGATGGTGTAGGCCTACGTTGCGGAGTGAATGCATTCAGTTTTGGATGGATCATTTCAACAGCTGTAGACGTGTTGATTACCAGAATTGTGTAGCTGATGGTGAATGAACGACACCACTTCAACATCGGTCTTGTTTTGTCTCCGCCAAAGGTGATACCTTTGCAGCATTCTTTCTAAGGTCCTGAGGCTTATTTTTATATCGTGTATGTCATTTAAAAGCTGTAGAATTTCACGATGTGTGAATCCACGTCTGAAATAGCTTTCGGTGATTGAATCCATTATTGACGACTGAACGCCAGAAATCAGAAACATTTTAATTTCAATTTACCCTACTATCTCAAAATAAGAAGATACTATCTCTAAATAATGATATACTACCTCAGAATAATGAGATACTGTCTCTAAATAACGAAACATTATCTCAACATGTCGAGATACAATCAATAATTTGAGATCATATCTCAAAATAACAACATGCTATGTCAAAATAATGAGTCATGATCTGTTTATTATTCATTTAAGTGGCAGAAATGATCTTCCATGGTAATGTGGTAATGTGGTAATGTGAGTTTGCTTACAGTCTCCAGACTCTTCTTTCTTCTCTTCTCTTTTTTTGCTTTCAACTAAATAGCACATGCTAAGTGGGCCTTATATAGCAAAATGTGTCAAAATGTCTTAGGTTACAGTGTTAAATATTTCTGTTCCCATTTAGGATTTGCATCAAAGTAGTCACTCCCCACCATTTCCCTCTTTTCTTGTATTTTCAGTTGTTGTTAGTCTGAACAGGTCAATGCAGACATTCAAATACTATATATTAAGCACTGATTAAGAATTGTGTGGTCTGTGCGGATATCTAGGTGGGGTGAATGGACACGAACTCAGTTCTGTCCATTCGGGTCACTGAAGTCCTTCCAGCTGAACGTGGAGCCTCAGCATGATGGTGATAACACAGCAGTGAACAACATAAGGTTAACATTTTCAGCTACACAATTCTATGAAACAGAATTCACTGTTCTGATTAACTGGATCTGAAACATCAGTATGGATATTTAATTCATAAAATGGTTTGCAATTGCCTTTTATTGTTCGTAATATTATAAGAATACCATGGATCTTAAACACTCTTCTAGGTTCAAGTGCTCTGGTATCACGATGCTGGAAGGCTATGGTATGGACTTTGGAGACTGGGGAAGATGGAGCTCTGAATGCTCCTATGGTGGGATCTGTGGTATTCAGACCAGGGTAGAACCATATCAGTGGAATATAGATAACACTGGTCTCAATGATGTACAGTTCTTCTGCTGCAAGTAGAGATCTGGCATGTGGAAGATGAACACCAAGTGTATTGGTCTACTAACAAACACACAGTGTTTTTTTTCTTATAGCACAACAAATGTATTTTTAATGAACAGCATAATCACTTGTGCAATCAGCCTTTTTTTTTTTTTTAATAAGAATTGTATCGTACATCATATCTTAAATTGTCTAATCATAAGCTATATCATATGTTCATGTTTTGAAAGAGTTTCATTCACAAAATCTTTGTGCAGTGTATGGTTCCCAAAATTTAGCATCTTTGCTCTAATAATGATTAAACTGCTTTTGGAGTTTTGGTCATTTGAAATAATTTTATTGTTTGTGAGATCTCTCCTTTGGCTTTATAATACGGTGTTTAAAAATATTCGGGTTATTACATGTATGTTACAATGTAAAACACAGCATTAACAAACCCCAATGACAAGAAATTCCACAACCACTGTAAATCATATCTCTCTATAAAAGAACAACAGTTTTAATGTAGGCATCCCTTTCTTTTTAAGAGCAATCTCCAAAACAGGGGGAATAGACATCTAATCAAATATAATTTTAACCTTCATTGAAACTATCATAAATTTGATGCAGTCCTTAAAATGATGAAGCTGAGTAGCTTCAGCACTGCATTATCTTAAATTCAAAGAGATGCAAAGTAAAACCAGGGAGGACATGTTTATTTTCTGTGTTTCAATGTATTTAGTTTATGCATTTGAGGAGCGTATCCCTGTAAAATGTAATATGAAACATGTGACACATGACATTTTAATATATAAACTGTATCCATGTAAATTGGGAAAAAGACTACATGCTATTTTCTTTTTTCATTTAAAACTCTATTTGTGCGCTGAGAGTCTGTTATGCTGGTATTGAGGCACAGGGGATGAATGAACCGTTGAGTACTATATTGTATTTCCAGCAAATATTTTCAGTCACGTACATCGCATAGCATACCTCACTAACTCACTCACTGTCTCTTCCTCACTACTCCTCTACAGTCTTACCGCAGTCTTTTTTTACTCACTATCTTACGGAGCCAACTACTGTTTAGGGAGCGTAGTGCCTATGACAGTCCAAAGTATCAGAGTCTGTCTCAGTTATGTGTCTGTAAACACAACAGAGTCGAGTTTTTAAATCATAGTTATGCGTAAATATTGATAACACTCGAGAGTAGGGCTTGGCGATATGGCCTAAAATTTATATCATGATATAATTTGAAGCACAGGCGGTCCCTTTTATATCACGATATATTTGTTTTGACTTAAAATTTCAGTATAAATGTTACTGAAGGGGTGAAGCAACAGTAATGGCAACTGCATGACAGCTATTACTGTACTCTTAACTGTATTCTTTTTGTTTTCTCTCAAATAAGATTTCAGCTACTGCACTCCTCGACAACCCCTCCAACAGTAAATTTTTTTTTTTTTTATGTTGACCCAAAATCCCAGCAACTTTCAAGGGAACAAGGGCACATTGGTTATGACACCGTCGGGCAGTGAATGAATGTATTCGAATTCTGGTGGATCAATCATATTAGAGCTCGCAAAACTTCTAAATCCCTGGTAGCTCCTCCGGGAGGCATTCTACATATTTTGGTAGCCCGAAATGAATTTTGACTAGCCCAAACATAAAAGACCATTTTTATGTAGATATATTTGAAAAAGTCATAAAAAACATTTAACAAGTGCACACTGCAGCAATCTTTATATACACAAATCAATCAACAATCATCAAAATAAATATTCATTTAGATCTGTCAATGCACTGAGACTTCAATATGATTACAAAACAGACTGAGTAATGGTAATAATATGTATGGTATAATAACCTTATATTTATACACACATATATATATATATATATATATATATATATATATATATAAAGGGTGTGCATCTCTCTCTTATAAGATGATCGATGCATATCTAGATACATGGGCTATGATACGATTTTAATACGGGATGATTCAGTGCGATTTGATTCGGTTCAATTCGATGCGATGTGATACAATGCAGTCTTACAAAGTTATTAATATTTGTTTAATGTATGGATTCCTTCTCCATTATAAATTAAAACAAGTTCTATATAAATACTATAAAGTGGCATTGCTTACTTTCAAATAGATATGTTTCATTGAAGACGTAAAAACAAGAATGTTGAGAAAACTCAAATTATCAAGGCAACACGATGTGAGAGATTTTTGAGTTTCAACTTTTGACTACCGTTGTTGACTTTACTAAGGATAATAAGTTTAGACAAGAGTGCTACCAACTTTGATCTTCTTTCTCATCTAATTATGATATTCCTGTGGGGCTAATGTATTGTATTGCCATGTATTTCTGTCAGGGAAAACAGGGGACTCAGTTGCAGACTCGCTGATGAAAGAATAAGATGTTTATTGTGCCAGGCAGAAGTCTTTCAATACACTTGGCAGAAAACGGAATCCAAAAAACAAGCAGAGGTCGTACCACAGAGCAGTCAGAGGGAGGCAGACAATCCAAAACGGCAGACAAAGGCAAAATCCAGAGACAGGCAAAAGGTTCAAAAACAGGTACAGAGCAAGGCAGGCAGGCAGAAGAGGCTAAATCCAACAGGCAAAAAAGTAAAAAAAAAACAAAACAGGCAGAGGTCAAACACAGAAGGCAATCAGAATATGAGAAGGCTGGTACGACACACTGGGGGGAAAGCGGTACGAACTGACGAACAAAGGGTAGAACTGGCAGGGTTTAAATAGACAGACTAATTACAACTTCAACCAGAGACAGGTGAGCACAATGACACAATAAGTGAGGGGCGGGGCCAGAGCACATGGAAAACCAAAATAAACAAAAGCACATGACAAAACCAAAAACAAATGACAGCGTCACCAGACCTGACCAGCAGGGGCACAACAGAGAGCAGTTCACACAGGAACCCTGACAATTTCTGCCTTCGACAAACACAGATATTCTTGTTGAATAAACAAAACTTGCCTCAGTGAGATAAAACTTTTCCTTTATAAATCAAGGAAAATTTATATTGCTGTACTTGTATTTGTGGAATGCTCAATGAGTAAATTAATAAATGAATAAAATAAAAAGCACACAGCTGAAAGTTAGGTAAAAGCTGTTTGTTCCTCGTTATTCCTCTAGATACCAATAATGCCACAAAAAAAGAAAGAAAAAATTCAGAGGCAGAGGACACATACTGAAAATGAAAGTGACCTAGACTAATTAAACATTAAACCAATTAAATATATGTTGAAGGTCTGTGTACTTTTTTGTTCATTCAGTATTCTATTTTTGGACATGAAATCAAACTCTAGAAAAAGTGTCAGTTTGAATAAAAGAGAATAAAAGAGAAAGACAGAAATGGCTTTATTTTGTTTTCATAAGATATTGTAGTTATAGAATGTTTAAAACTAGAATACTGGACTAATTTGCCACATCACTTGAATGTTTATCTCTTTTTGTTGCGAGCAATGTGACAAATCAGACCCTTGGCGAAGTGAAGTATCTCACTCCAGTTACGGTCTGAATATTTTTGCCCTGCCCCCTAATATGATTCACCACAAATAGGCGGCATTTGCAGTAATGGTAGGCCCATTTCATTAACCTGTCTATTTCCAGCTGAGCATAAGATGTTCCCCACTTGCGTTTGTGACTATCACAAAGTCATTGTGCACTCATCACAAAGCATCCACGTCCCATGCCAATGTCCGTAAGCTGCTATGAAATGTGTGCATGCGTCGCATACCTCCTCGTATCACTGGTATATCAGAGTATGCCTCAAGAGAAGGCATCATAGTCATTCAAATCACCCTGTCGGAGAATTCGGAGAAAGATTAACCTGCCACATTATAGTCCTTCCAGGTCAATAGCATAACCAAGCGGCCCATCCTTGGGAATTCGTAGGAAGGACATTTTTTCATCATTACATTTTCGCTTATTATGCCAAGGTAATATTCATTTGATAACTAGAAACGAGAAAGGGGTCAATATTTATTTTTAAACCACAAATTATTAAATCAACTCTACTTTTCATTTACCCAATGACTACAGAATTCTGGAAAGTCATATACCACTTGTTTTTGGTTTTCCATTTCACTTCCAAAAGTAGAATAATGAATGAAAAAGTACACGGACCATTGTACATACACTGCTTTTTTCTTTTTCTTTCTTTTTTCTACGAACAATGGACTTGAACAGGTGAAAGAACATGTGCATATTTTAAACGAATTTCTTCAGGCCTTTTAGCACAGATTTTGTGAATGGTTACTGCTTTTATCTTTCGGGTCAAAATAGGATTTACACCCTGACATAAATCTGCCTCAACTGCTTCAGCACATTAAAGCAAAGAATTTAAGAATAAAACAGAACAAAAAATAAAAATACAATGCCTCTTGTGAACTGGCATCTCATAATTCCACAAATTTCTACTTCACAGCCAATGGGGACATGCATAAAACGACAGGCTGTGAAATTTTACATGAGCACTAACCACAAATCACTTCAACAAGTGAAACAAAGGTTAAAGTCATGTCTGGCTTCCCCGTGAACATATACAGCAACAGCTTTGTCTCCAGAGACATTGTGTGCTGCGAGCATCAAGAACCAAGCTTGAAAAGGATCTGAACTGCTTTAAAGGTACACCTCATCTACTTTGGATAATCAATGTTCATGGCATACAGAAGACCAACGATGTATGGAAAAGGCAGTACAGAGGTCTGGTAGGTCATGCGGCACGATGGCCCCCTCCAACACAACAGCCACGTCTTGCACACTTGGTGATATGGCGGCATCATCATCATCATCATCATCATCATCTTCAAGGACGGTGAGGATGTCAACAGACACACCTCTGAGATCTCTTTCTTCACGGTTAGTTTCCTGAGGAACGGTAATAGACACATGATGATTGACTGCTAAGGAAAACTAAAAGACAAAGTACATTTCTACTGACTCTAATTTTCACTTTAGTAACATGCTACTGACTCTTCCCATTCAACTTGTGGAAGGTTTAAAAAGAAGTGTTCATATTGTGACTCAGCAGTGATGCCTCTTTCCAGAAACAATGACACAATTGCTATCACCCAACAACCTTATTGTGATGAGTTAATTGTTAAGTATTTTCTGCCAAAGAACATACCAGCTAACAATGGCCAGCTGTTTCGGGTTGGCTGTTGCCCCACAGCAGAAAAAAGGGAGCAAAAGTCAAAGAATGTCACAATGTCTGATGTCTAAAGAGTACCCAGTGGAAAACACACAAGCATATCAATTAGTATAGTGCTGGAGTGAATTTACAAACTGCAAAATCAGAAATCCTTTAACGAGGAGGATAAAGCTCAGGTCAGACCCCAGTAACATGCTTAAGTTAAAACAAACAAACAAACAAACAAACAAACACACTGCAATCCTGCAGACAATTTTACTTTCTACTTTTTCAAATCAAAAATGCTATTATAGTTATCAGATGCCACCAACTAACAATACCAAGAAATTACTAGTAACACCCATTTTTACTGATGCATGTCCATCAAAGTGGTTTTTTTTTTGCTGGAGTCCACATCTTTTTCTGTGTCTCTGTAATGAGAAAAGTGTATTTATGTTCTCCTTAAAATGCCAGGTGAAGGAGCACTTGGTATTTTCAACAAGGGAAAAGGGCTTTGGTGGACAAGGCTCCTTAGGCTGCTCAACATAGCAAGTGCTCAAGGTATGGAGGTGGAAGTGAAGACAGGCCACTTTCCCTCAGCTTTTGCATGCTGCACTTCACTCACCTGTTCACCCAGGAGGACTTCCATCCTCTGATCAAAAGCTCCCTTCCTAGCCCGGTATTGCCCTAGCAGGCGAGGCACATATTTGTCGAGGGTTTACTGAAGGTCCCCAGGAGGGAAAGTCTGATGAAATTCTTCAGATATCTGAACAATACAATCAAAAAACAGTGTAATCTGATTGTAACCATTACGTCAGGGTTTTTCTGTACAGACCCTCCACAAAAACCTGACTAGTATACATTCACATATAATTTCTGTATGCAAATATATATGATTTAGCTCTGGCAAAAAAAAGTTTCAGTAAGTGTTGCATCTGTTGACATGAATGTAAACGCAGATCGACGATTCAATTCAATTCAGTAAAAATCAGGCGGATCCATTGTTTCCAGTTTGACTGTTGCAGTAAGTGACATACTCCTCGGGAGGAGATAAAACAAACAGACAAACAAACAAAAAAAGCCTGGTATTACAAATTTTGAAACTGATGGTGTAGTGGGATGCAGTGTGTTGGAGGGGCCTCTAGTGGCATGGTAGGGTAGAGTATAATAAAGTTTGCCAATATACCTGTCCACTCCTAACAGCAGATCCTGTGTTTCTTCAATTATAGTCAATGTAGTATAATCATTCCTGCCCGGTTACACACACAGCAATGAACATTTGAATAAAACAATTGCTAAATAGATGAGGACAGCCTTACCTCCTCAAGGGAAAACAGCGCAGGCCATCTCTCCTGGACCTCTGATACCAAAGGCTGCCCCTCTATTACCTCTCTCCACCTAAAGGAAAATGTCAGCTCCATCTTGTGCCATATCAATGCCATTTTCTTTATTGTCTTCTTCGTTTCATCAATCAGAGCAACTCTTTCCTCTTCAAGAGTAGAATGAGCAGAGTCCTGGATCCAGGACTACGATTTCTGTATGTTGGCATTCAACAAGCTCATAAGACCCGAAATGTTCAATGTACGAGGAGGAGAGTCTTTTACAAATGAATGTCACTTCCTCTGCATTGACAAGAATGGTCCCAACCTTATGGAATTCTGGGAGGCCACTGCACTGCCTGTTATGACCCTGAGTCATTAAGTGTGTATTATTTTGTGTGCTGCTGTTTTTCTCCCCCTGCCTGTGTGTGGTGCTGTTTCCTGCCCTGTCTGGTGTATTTCCCCCGTATGTCTCTCTGTCCCTTTAATGTGTTCATTTGCAGGTGGCGGTCGGGGATTGGCCCACAGCCTGACGGCGCTGGTTTTAAAAAGACGCTGCCTCCAGATGCCGGTTGTCCCCTCGCTTTTCCTGGCCAATTTGACCGTGTCTTTTCGCAGTGTTTTTCGATAACTCGTTGTGTGTATTTTTCTGAGAGATATTCGTTGTATAGAGTGTAAAGCTTTATTTGTGTGTTTGTTACTTTCGTTGTGTATAGGGTCTGATAGATGTTCGTTGTATATATTGTAAATCATTTTCGTGTGAACAGTACGGGTAGTTGTAGGGGGTGTGAAGCCATTTTTGTTCGTTCTTCTTTTCTCCTGTTTTTTCGTTAGGGGGTTAGGGAAGAATTCTGTATTTTCTTTTTTATTTTTGGGAAGTAGTTTATTTAGTTTATAAATTTTAAATTGTTTTGGTTGTTGTTTTGGCTACGCTCACCCCCGACGCTCTTCATTACCACCTTTGTAAATAAATCACTTTTTGGACTGTATTCGCTGGCACGGGTCATCACTGGGAATAGGAAATGGGGAGTCACTTTTATGTTATGCTCGGTGACCCCTAGGGTGGGCATAACAAGTGGGGGCTCGGCCGGGAGAAAAAATTATTTAAGAAAAAAAAATGGTTGACATTTTAGGTGTTTTTTTCGGGTGGCACAGTGGAGTTAGATTTAGACTCGTTCGCGAGGAATCCTACACTGTCGCAGTTAAATAAGTGTAAGAAGGCGGATTTGCCTGCTTATTGCCGATTTGTTTAATGTTCAAGCCCCATTGAAACAGCTTCTGGTTGAGAAGCTGGGGGAAAGGGGTTGTTTTGGTGGGTTTGCCGCTACAGAGGCAGCGGGAAAAGCTGATGTGGAGCGCCGAGATCCTGTGTCGCCTGTCCCGCCCGCCTCCCAAGATCCATCCACTACGCCGGGGAAAACCGCCGAGGAGCTTCGGCTGACATTAAAAATCAAGGAGATGGAGGTGAGGAATCGCGAGTTGGAGGTGGAGGCTATGCACCTTAGGGTGAGAGCTTTAGAGCTGGAACGCCAGCCGAGTCTCGCTCCCCATTCACCTACCACACCGCAAAGCCCGCACTCTCCCCATCAAACTTTTGATGTCAGTAAACATATTGCTCTGGTGCCGCCGTTTAGAGAATCAGAGGTGGATTCATATTTTAATGCATTTGAACGCATTGCAGCCACTCTGAATTGGCCAAAGGAGGTTTGGTCACTACTGCTCCAATGTAAATTAGTGGGAAAAGCTCAAGAGGTATGTGCCACTCTTTCTGTTAAGCAGTTTGAATTATGATGTCGTGAAAGCCACTGTTTTACGCGCCTATGAATTAGTCCCGGAGGCCTACAGGCAAAAATTTCGGAATTGTGAGAAACATGTCAACCAAACGTATGTGGAGTTTGCGCGTGAGAAGGGGGTGCTGTTTGATAAGTGGTGTCAAGCCAGTAAAGTAACGGATTTTGGCAGATGCGAGAGCTTGTGGTTTTAGAAGAATTTAAAAAGTGTTTGTCAAAGCGCATTGTGTTGTATTTGACGAGCAAAAGGTTGCTTCTCTCGCTGAAGTTGCTGTTTTGGCCGATGAATTTGCTTTAACCCACAAGGGTGTGTTTTGGTTTCCTATGCATGGCGACCCCCCAGTATCTGCAGAGAATAAAAAGGCGCGATCACCTAAAGTCTTTCGGCGAAATCCTTCTGCCGCTGGTGAAAGCCGTGCGTGCTTTTATTGTCACGAACCTGGCCACCTCATTTCAGTCTTTCCTGTTTTAAAGAAAAAGGAACAGACAAAGAGTAAAAGTCCCTTTGCCGTAGGACTAATTCAGTGTGAACCAGTCGCTAACCAGCATGAGCTTTTAATCGAGGGGTGCCAAAAACAAGAGGTTGATGATGATTTTAAGCCTTTTATTACGCAGGGTTTTATTTCTCTGGTGGGTAACGGGGAGGACAGGGTTCCCATTACTATTCCTCGGGATACTGGTGCGAAGCATTCTGTGGCTCGGCGTGGTATTTTATCTTTTTCTGACCAGTCGTACTGTGGTTCTGATCTGTTGGTGTGGGGAATTAAAATGAGTGTGGTACGCATGCCGCTTCACACCGTTAACCTCTCCTGTCCCTTTGTGTCTGGCCCAGTGCGAGTTGGTGTACGAGATCAGTTGACTGTTACAGGGGTTGATCTCATTCTCAGAAATAATTTGGCCGGAGAAAAGGTGTTTCCGACCAGTCCCGAGGTAATTGAGAATCCCACTGCTGATTTATGTGTTGTTGCCCCCAGTGCGCTGGACGCAGCTCCAGTTTTTCCAGCGTGTGTTGTGACGCGTGCCCAGGCGCGTAAGCTTGGTGATTTAACGGACCTTTCTGATTCCTTTTTAAACAGGTTCGATGATTCGGTCAGGCCCTCCTCTGAACCGAAAGGTATGTCGGTTTCTATTGTCATGCCTGATGAAAGAGATCTATGTTTAGCAATTGATAAAAAGCAGCTCATTAAGGCTCAGCATTCTGATGTTTCGTTGTCTACATGTTTTTCGGCAGCTCAGGAAAAGCAAAACGCCACACAGTCTGTGACTTATCTGTTTAATGAAGGGGTTTTGGTGCGTAAATGGTCCCCGGTGTCTGGGATGGAATGTGATGTGGTAACTCAGGTAGTTGTGCCGAATTCCGTTTACAAGTTTTAAGTTTAGCCCACGATCATGGCCTGTCCAGCCATTTGGGAATCAAGAAGACTTACTATCGGGTGCTCCGATATTTTTTCTGGCCAGGATTAAAGTCCGATGTCGCCAAATTCTGTCAATCTTGCCATGCCTGCCAAATAACTGGCAAACCAAACCAGGTTATTCCTCCGGCTCCTTTAAAACCGATCCCGGTAATTGGCGAACCTTTTGAGCATATCATAATAGACTGTGTCGGTCCATTGCCAAAAACCGAGAATGGTCATCAGTACCTGCTTACCATGATGTGCGCAGCCACACGTTTTCCTGAGGCCATCCATTGTGCACGTTAAGGGCTAAAGCAGTGGTAAAAGCTTTGGTTAAGTTCTTTTCTACTTTTGGCTTGCCGAAACGCATTCAGACTGATCAAGTGTAGCAGATCAATGTAGTATTCCACTTGCCATGTACTGTTTATCTATTTGAGCCTGACACCCCGCCCCTCGTGCCTATACAGACTTGGGAAGTAAAACTCCGCCCATTCTTCCCAGTCTTTTAACCGATAACAGAGGGGTAGGTTGAAAAGTTTAATCACTCATTAATTTATTCAATCTTATGTTCCAAAATCATATCTAAGTTATTTTATTTATTATTAATAATATTTTATGTACTACTAAAGAACACGTTCTGGAAATATAACGTTTTTATATAGTTGTTTATAGCGATTAGCAGATTCATATCAGCTGTTTGACCGGCTGTCGCTGGGCAACGCAGCTAACATTTCTTTTTTTTTATAGTGTTTTCGTATGGTTTCGGTGTTGCTGGAGAGTGAAGATACTGAAAGTGTTATTATTGTTGTCAGGTACATTTTATTTGTTTCATACGTTATTATTTTTATACATATATAAGATTATATAGTGTACATATAGTATTATTAGTTTTTGTATATTGTGTTTTGCCCAGTCTTTTAATCGATAACAGAGGGTGTTTTCGTGTGGTTTCGGTGTTGCTGGAGAGTGAAGATACTGAAAGTGTTATTATTGCTGTCAGTCAGGGGAAACTACGAATAAACATCAATGATCACAAATTATCGGCTTGGAGAGATTATTAAAAGGAAAAAAAAATACACAACGCAGAGTTAGACATAACTGAATAATTAAGACCGTTACACAAGGGTCCAATTTTATGTCCAAGGTATTCGCACAGGTCATGTCAGAGTTGTCTGTTAAGCATCAGGTCTCCAGTGCTTATCACCCGGAGAGACAGGGCGCACTGGAGAGGTGGCATCAGACGTTAAAAGCCATGCTTCTTAAGTATTGTGCCGAGACAAACAGGGAGTGGGATGAGGGTCTGCCGCTGCTGCTGTTTGCTATTCGTGAAACCACAAAGGAGTCACTTTGGTTTTAGCCCAGCTGAGCTGGTTTCTGGGCACGCTGTGCGTGGCCCGCTGCGTTTGTTACGTGAGAGATGGCTTGCCGACAAGCCTAGTCCCGTGCACAACATTTTAGACTATGTGAGTTCATTCAGGGAGAGCCTGCATACCGCTTGTGAGCAGGCACGCAGTTCCTTCTCCGTTGTGCAGTCTAAAATGAAGCAAACGTATGATAAGAAAGCTCTCCGTCGCAATTTTAAACCAGGTGATCGTGTTTTGGTTTTATTGCCCATTGTTGGATCCAGTCTTCAGGCAAAGTTTTGTGGTCCTTATGAGATTGAAAGAAAATTGAGTGACACAGATAATTAAAGTGATTAAAACGCCTGACAGGAAGAAAAGGTCCAGTGTGTGTCATGTCAACATGTTGAAGTCATATTTTATTTGTAATTTCACTGATGTGTCTGTGTGCTCTGTGCCAGGTGTCTCTTATGTGGTGACGGTGGTGTCACCGTCTTATAGTCCCGAGGAGGACGGGTTACATGACCAGCCTGTGTCAATTCCGAGTGCTCGTTTGGAGAACTCCAAAATTCTTGAAAATCTAGAGGGACAGTTGTCTTGTCCAAGCCGGAAAAGGGGGATATTTGCCATTTGATTCGCTCCCACATATCGCTATTTGGTGATAAACCCACCCACACTACCGTCTTGCAGCACGACATAGATGTTGGCGACCATACGCCCATTAAGCAACATGCATACCGCGTCAGCCCAGTAAAGCGTGCTGCCATGCAGAGGGAGGTTGAGTATCTTTTAGAAAATGGCTTTGCTGTGCCAAGTTCCAGCCCCTGGAGCTCACCCTCGCTGCTGGTCCCAAAATCTGACCCAAACCCTTCGCTTCTGCAATGATTACCGCAAAGTGAATGCTGTGACTAAGCCAGACTCTTTTCCTCTCCCACGCATGGATGATTGTGTAGATCGTGTAGGGTGAGCAAAATATGTGACTAAGCTAGACTTATTGAAAGGATATTGGCAGGTGCCTCTTTCACCTCGGGCATCCGAGATCTCAGCTTGTCACCCCCAATAATTTCCTTCAATATACTGTCATGCAGTTTGGGTTACGAAACGCTCCTGCCACCTTCCAAAGGCTGATGAATACGGTTCTGTCTGGTGTCTCAAACTGTGAGGCATACCTAGACGACATCGTGGCTTATTCCTCCACCTGGCCTGAGCATTTAGATACTTTGCGAGAGATATTCAGGCGCTTAACGAGTGCCTCTTTGACTTTGAATCTGGTGGTAAGGCGGTAGTCACCTATTTAGGAAAACAAGTAGGGCAGGGGCAGGTGCGGCCTCTGTAAGCCAAGGTCCAGGTAATTTTAGACTTCCCTGTGCCAGAAACGCGGCGACAACTCCGCCGGTTTCTGGGAATGTGCGGGTATTATCGTGGCTTCTGCGAGAATTTCGCTAGTGTGGTTACACCACTGACTACCTTGGTTAGCCCAGCTAGTCGATTCGTTTGGACTGCTGAGTGCCAGGACTTATTTAATTCTGCCAAAGCACTTCTTTGCAGTGCACCTGTGCTGCCTGCACCTGATTGTACCCGTACTTTTAAGATGAAAGAAGATGCCAGTGCCTATGATGCCGGTGCTGTTCTGCTACAGGAGGGTGATCAGGGTATCGATCATCCCGTTTGTTATTTTTCCAAGAAACTGAATAAATATCAAATGAATTACAGCACAATCGAAAAGGAGGCCCTGGCATTGCTTTTAGCACTACAGCATTTTGAAGTGTATGTTGGTTCCAGCTCAACACCAGTTTTAGTATATTCAGACCACAATCCCCTAGTGTTCTTATTCCGCATGCGCAATAACAATCAGCGTCTTATATGCTGGTCATTGTTGTTACAGGATTTTAACATCGAAATTCGCCATATGAAAGGAACTGAAAACATTGTGGCTGATACTTAAAACCCAACACGTGACAATGTATCAAACAGTGGGATGTTTGATTTTAGGTGGGGGGGTGTTATGACCCTGAGTCATAAGTGTGTATTGTTTTGTGTGCTGCTGTTTTTCTCCCCCTGCCTGTGTGTGGTGCTGTTTCCTCCCCTGTCTGGTGTGTTTTCCCTGTATGTCTCTCTGTCCCTTTAATGTGTTCATTTGCAGGTGGCGGTCGGGGATTGGCCCACAGCCTGACGGCGCTGGTTTTAAAAAGACGCTGACTCTAGATGCCGGTTGCCCCCGCTTTTTTCCTGGCCAATTTGACCGTGTCTTTTTGCTAATTTTTCCGATAACTTGTGTGTATTTTTCTGAGAAATTCGTTGTATAGAGTGTAAATCTTTGTGTGTTTGTAATTTTCGTTGTGTATAGGGTCTGATAGATGTTCGTTGTATATATTGTAAATCATTTTTGTGTGAACAGTCCGGGTAGTTGTAGGGGGTGTGAAGCCATTTTTGTTCGTTCTTTTCAGAATTTCTCCAATTCTGAGTGTCAAGGACTACCTTTTTAAAGAGGCTATGCTTAGCTTGAAACCTCATCGTCCAAAATTCCAATAAGGCCCATAGCAGTGAATGAGGTGTGGGTAGTGGTCTGTAAGGGCATGCAGTGAAGCTGGACCCAAGCACAAGACACAGTGATGGTAGTAACAAAAAAGGAGGACTTTACTCACAAAAAGCAGATAAATAAACAGGTGCAAACAGAAACAAAAACTGGATATAAATGGTGCAGCCAAACAGTGTCTTCAAATTAAAACAAAGAACGATATACAAAGGACAAGGCAAACACAAGGGCTTAAATACAAAAGGAGAACTAAACTGCAGAAACCTAATTGGTGGAAATTAACAAGGGTAAAACGAGGTTAATAAATAGAACAAACAGGATCAGGTGAGGGGCGGAGACACACACGGAACAGGAGCATGACATTTCAAAGCAAAAGTCCAAAGCAAGGTGCAGGCTGTGACATGGTCAGTGAAGTGATGTTTTGGCCTCAGTCTTTAGTCTGGAAAGGTACTGGTGAGAAACTTGCGATGATCCAGTAGTTTACAAGATAAATAATACAACTAAGCTAAACTATGCCAGGAGAGACTACGGCAGAGACTGAGCCTCACTGGTTGGTCAGTTCGAAATTATGCTATCCATACAATACAGAGAATAAATGAGTCTCAAGTTTCGTTAAGTTTTTAAAGGTAACAAGAGCATTTGCCTCTTTGACTTCTTTAGGTAGGCTGTTCCAGAGAAAGGGTGCATGGTAGGCAAAGGCGCGATGGCCAGTGGACTTCTTTTTAACTCTTGGGACAATTTAGCATCCTGTGAGCGCAGGGTGCGGAGGGGGTCAGGGTGTAATTAATTCGGATAGATCGGCTGGTGCAAGCCCATGGAGAATTTTAAATGTTAATAGGAGGACTTTAAAATCAGCCCTCATGTTAATCGGGAGCCAGTGAGGGGAGGCCAGGACGGGAGAGATATGGTCGAACTTCCTAGTTTGGGTCAAGATTCTGGCCGCAGCATTCTGGACGAGGTGAAGACGTCTGGTAGTAGAGGCGGGCAGACCAGAGTACAGAACGTTACAGTAGTCGAGGCGAGACGTGACAAATGCATGAACAATGGTTTCTGCATCAGCGATACATAGTCGGGGCCTAATTTTTGTGATTTTGCGGAGATGATAAAAGGCTGTTTTTTGTAGTGTTTTTGATATGAGTGACAAGTGAGAGACTAGAGTCAAAAATCACACCAAGGTATTTAGCTGTGGAATTTTGCGAGAGAATGCAGTTGTCAAAATTTAATGTAAGATTATTAAAAGATGCTTATGCACAGGGGGACCAATGACCAGCATTTCCATCTTGCCTGTGTTAAGCATCAGGAAGTTTGAGGCCATCCAACTTTTAATAGCACAAAGACACGCCTCAAGGTTGGCCAATTCAGAGCGGTCATTGTGCTTGATTGGTAAGTAGATCTGAGTATCATCAGCATAACAGTGGAAGCTAATGTTATAGCTGCGAATAATGTCTCCAAGAGGGAGCATGTAAATAGAGAATAAAAGAGGGCCAAGGACTGACCCCTGAGGGACACCATAGTTAAACTCTCGGTACTCAGATTTCACATTATTGTAGTTGACACTCTGCTTTCTCTCTGTGAGATAAGACTTGAACCGGGAGAGCGCCAGGCCACGGATACCAATTTGATTTTCCAGGCACTTTAACAGTATGGTGTGATCGACTGTGTCGAATGCTGCACTCAGATCAAGAGGGATAAGCATCGAGGTATCACTAGCATCCAAGGCTAGTCATAGATCATTAGTCACTCTAGTTAGTGCGGTTTCAGTGGAATGAAAACACCTGAAGCCTGACTGAAACACTTCAGACAGACTGTTGGAGGACATATGAGCGATGAGTTGCGCAGCTACAATTTTTTCGAGAATTTTAGAAAGAAACGGGAGATTGGAGATTGGCCTATAATTATTCAAGCTTTTTATTTAAAAGGTTGAGGATTGTAGGGCCAAGGATCAAGAAAAGTTCTATGTAAAGTTTAGGAGGTAGGGGATCGAACAATCCAATACACCGCAGTCATCTTTTGAAGTTTTCTACAGGTGCCCAGGGGGTTACAAACTTCAAAATCAATGTATAATGGCAAAATGATACATTTTTTCTATTGTCCCAATAGCTTATTGTCTATGTAATACTTGCCGTCTTGAAGACTTAAAGACTCCAGATAAAGGTTCTTTATCAAGTGAAATTTGATCCAAAAAATCTGCCCGGGGTTATGCAAATCCTCTACAATATTTTGTGTTGCATCTCTAGAAACATGTAACACTGTTTGCATATATGTCACAGAATCACCAACTGGCAGGATGCAAGTGTGGAGTGGCAGAGTTTATTAATAAACTTATTGAAAAACAAACACAAACCAGAATGGGAGAAAGTATCAAATGAAACACGGCACTGCAATAAGTAAAGGACTAACAGAACTAGGTATAGCTAATTTACAAGAGATAACTCGGTGGAAACAAACAAATCAGGTACGTAACTATAGTCACTCAGAATACACATGTAGCAAGTGGAGACTTCGCAGTGTGTTGTGAAAACAGAGAGGTTTAAGTAAGAGAGTGAATGAGTGCACGAAAGTGAAGACAGGTGCGGGAGATGAGCGAACAGACCGGTGATTAGAAAACCCGCGACGCTGATGGCTGAATGGCTGAAGTCGGCGGGGGAGGAGATGAGCTCATTACAATATATAGAAAGAGAGAAGTTAATTTGTGCTGATAGTGTCACACTATCCACATCTTCCACAATCTCTTCAACCTTGCCTGGGTGTTGATACCATGGAACACACACGCTCTCTCTCACTTTGTCTCTCCACACACTCGAAAAGCGTGTTCAGTTTTCTACAGCCTAAGCACAATAAACATTTTTCATGTCACACCTCTGTCCTCAGCAGCCACTCTGTTGGTCAGTCGGTGTTTTGTTTCACTGAACTAATCAGTCAGTTAATCAGTCATTTCTTATGCCTTGTGTCGGTTCATTAGCCTCATATATATATATATATATATATATATATATATATATATACACACACACACACACACACATATCGAAATATATATATTTATATATATATATATATATATATATATGTGTGTGTGTGTGTGTGTGTGTGTGTATGTATGTATTTATTTGTTACATTTTGCTTTACAAAGTTAGGAAAGCAATGTTTAAGTCAAGCCTGATGTTGCCTTAGACATAAAAGAATGATCACAGTCTCTTCCACATGGTGAGGAATACAGCTTATCAATTAAACACTAGGATCAGATCGGTACTTGGTATTGGCCGATACCCAAAGCCCAGGTAATGGTATCGGTATCGGGACTGATAAAAAAAAAGGACTGGTTCCTCTCTAGTCTTTTTTTGTTTTGTTTTAGGTCTATAAGAAGGAGCCTTTTTAGGGAGGGAGGTGTTAAGACCCCCAGAGCCCCAAGTAGTTCTGTAGTGGCAGTGCAGAGGCTGTGGTGGTAACAGGGAGGATGAATTGATACATTTAATAAATTCTTTTATTTATTTAAAACCCAGATTTGTGTCAGCCTACCTTTTTCTGCTGTGGTCTCACCAGCAGGGCTGTAACATGTGTTACAACTGTTTTCTTGAATGCAGTTGGTTGCCTTATATTGACCAAACTTTCTTATTTAATTTGAGCAGTTATTGGCATTCGTTGATGTTTATTTGTCATGATACATGCTTATGTTGTATGTGAAGGTCTTAAAATAGTATCAGGGATGTGTGATGGAAGTAGGGTTGCCATCTTTGTCTCATCAAAAACCTGGACACCAACAGACTGAATGTTCTCTCACTAATACTTTCCAACATCAAATGTTTGACAGATCTTTGACAGTGCAGGTAAGTGATGTAGGCTAGTAGTGTCTTTTTTGTGTCTGCTAAATGCAGGCAAATCTTACGAACATAGTTAAATATTATAAATCCTCAGGAAGGTGAAGGGAGGTCGATTTATGCTACAAAATTAAATGCGTTAACAAATAGAGACTACATCAGAATCTTGTGTTACATTATGTTAGCATACATTATATATGTTAACATGAATGAACTTTTTCCCTCCAAAAATAAAACTGGTACAAGTAACTGATAAACTGATTACATTGTCACTCTGCTACTCCACATACCAAATAGACATTAGTGTATATGCAGTAAATGTAAAGGCAGTTAAAAAATACATACAAATGGTTGCCTATTTTAATATTTACCATTTAATGTCACTTTCGCTGCTGCCTGTCCTTTCTAGAACTTTACAGTTGGGGTTTGTTTGGAACTATTGAAGTTGTATACGAAACACATGATTGCGTGGCTGCAAGATCAGTCTGTCTTGCAACTCTCTCTCTCTCAATGGCTCTGCTCTAGGTTAGCAGGATAGAACCAGTGTGTTGCCATGTATGTTGTGCTATATAGTAATGCCATAAACATAGCTCTGTGTTTGAGTTTTCTTTTTATGAGGACAAAGTTATTTTGATGCTTACTCTCATGCTTGCCTACATGCATTACATGCCCTTCCAGACTGTCTGTTTGTGTGCTGGCCAGGTTGGATTAAAGCTGGTTATTCATTGTCTGTTGGAATGTGTGTTTGACACACTAACATCTTGCCAGCCCTATGTTGATCATGTCACCCAATCAGTTTCTGAATTCTGGTCAAGTACCCGAGTGACATTTACTGGACTATTACACACAGTACTTCAAACATTAAAAGTTTTGGGGTTGGATTCTTTGACCTCTTTAAACTTTATTAAACCATTCCATTTATTCATAATCAAGTTGGATGTCCTCCAGGAATTTATATTTGTTATTTTGCATGTTTTACATCATTGTTAATTGCTTTGCTGGTTTTACAGTTTTTTACGTTTTTTTCGCACTTCGTTCAGTGAATTTTGCACCTGGGTCATATTGTGACTTGCACTAAAAATCAATATTACCTATCAGTGAATCACTGACAAACATCAAGGGTTTTATGTAGTAGGTAAATGACAGAAAAGAAGGAAAATAATGAGGATGAGTTGATTTTGAATTTAGAGCTTCTGTCCCTGAACTTTGTTTATTTGTTAATAAGTAATTTACTGGCTGGATATAGAATGTTAACAGGAAGTTCTGATTGCAAAATCAAGGTCCATTTCTTAATAAATTCTGTTTCAAGTCAGCGGCTTGCCAGGCTTTTGAACACAGACCGAGGTATCCTGTCTGACACGATGGGTTTAGCCAGTCTGCTCTTTTTCTTTGCTCTCTTCTTCGGCTCTGATGTGAAAGGAGCTACAGGGTATTACTCAGTCCTTTCTGTGACCAACGGGCAGTCATGGGGAGACTGGGACAGTAAAGAAATGTGCCCAAGTGGCTATTATGCGACAGGTTTTAGTCTTAGAGTAAGTATAAACCAAGTTACTTTTGCAAACGATAAAGTTGCACATTATTTAAGCTTCTGTCAACAAACACCTTTACCTGATAACACTTTCATAATTACTGTTGTTTCTTTTTTGAGATTGAGCATGGCCAGGGAGGCGGCGATGACACTGCATTGAATGGCATTCGCCTCCATTGCTCACGGCCAGGGAATAACTATTGGATCACCGTCGATTCAAATTCAGGATGGTAAGTGACCAGCCTTCAGAGTGTCTGACTACCTTACTGATAAGAATTTACTGCCATGGAAGAATCTGATAAATGAACATTTTCAGTCACTGAGTGAGTGACTGTCAGTTCTTAGCCAATGCACACTTCTCAAAGCTCTGTGAGTCTATGTTTCTGAGAATAGGTAAGAAACTAATGAAGGAGTGAGTTTATCAGTACAGTTTCATGTGCATCTGTAATCTGGGTTTGCTAGCAGCCTCCAGGCTCTTGTTTTTTTTTTCCTCAAAATGTCTTAAGTTACACTGTTAAATATTTCTCTTCCCATTTAGGATTTGCATCAGTGTAGTCATTGTAGGAGCCTAAATGCAGATTATGGACAAAATATGAATATTTGATTAATTGGCATACAATATTGGCATTATTTACAAACGGATTTATTTACATTATTTACATATATTTACAGTAGTCCAATAAGTTAATTGTTGATTTTTTGCACTTTAAAAGACATATGATTGATTCAGATGCACAAGATTTCGTTTGTCATATTTGGGGAATAGGCAATGGATCCCTTCATTGTGGTAATCACATGTGTCTTTAATTGCGGCTTGTTACTCTCGCGGGAGGGGGGGAGTCAGGCAAGACAGAGTGGAGCCACACAGTTTTTTGACCTCGCTCGCTCTCTCTTTGATTGCGGTCTCTTTTTCTCATTAATAATGCTCTTTCGAATCTTGTCCATTGGTTTTTCGATAAGTTTGCAATGAACAACGGTCTGTAAAATATTTTTGTGTCGAAGTAAACAGTTAAACTATACTGAGTGGTCCAGTGGATAAATTATTGGATGTGCACATGGACGAAGGGAGACGGTAGAGCGTCAAACTGAGGGCTACATTCATTGGAACTTACAGTCATTATCCACCATTTTCCTCCTTCCTTGTATTTTCAGTTGTTGAGGATCTGAACAGGTCAGTGTAGACATTCAAAAACTATTTATTAAGCCCTGATTAAGAATTGTCTGGTCTGTGCTGACTACTAGGTGGGGTGATTGGACAGAGGCTCGGTTCTGTTATTCCGGGTCACTGAAGTCCTTCCAGCTGAAGGTGGAGCCTCCTCAAGGTGACGGCGATGACACGGCAGCGAACGACATCAAGTAAATATTTTCAGCTTCACAATTCTCAAGTTTCAAGTTTCAAGTTTTATTGTCATTTACTAGATAACAATTGTAGACATCATTATCAGCAATGAAATTCTTGGGCTTGGGGCCAGCGCAACTTGCAAGAGTAGCAGTTAAATAACAACAGTAATATAATAAAGAACAATACAGGTAGATGTAGGGGTTCTATAGGGAGATATATAGGGGGAAATATTATGTACATGTGCATAAATAGAATGTACAGAGCCGTAGAAATATAAATATAGAGGTATAAGAGTAGGAGTATAGAAAGAGTAGTGGGTGATCAGTCCTGAGTGGAACAATCTTAAAGTGCTTGTGCAACAGCATGTGCAGCAGCATCGACGGTTGTGGTGTAGTGCAATATTGAGTTCTTTAGTGCAATATATGTATACAGACAGTTATCAGTCCGAGGGTTGAGGGTCCGAGCAGTGTCTGCAAGTGTAGTGTCAGTGGTTCAGGAGTCTGACTGCTTGAGGGAAGAAGCTGTCTCTGAACCTGCTGGTACGGGTCCGGATGCTCCTGTACCGTTTGCCGGATGGCAGGAGTGTGAACAGTCTGTGGCTGGGATGGCTGGGGTCAGCGAGGATCCGCTGTGCCTTCCTCCTGCAGCGCTGGCTGTAGAGGTCCTGGATGGCTGGCAGCTCAGTCCTGGTGATGCGCTGCGCTGATCTGACCACCCTCTGCAGAGCTTTGCGGTCATGAGCAGTGCAGCTGCCATACCAGGCCGTGATGCTGCCAGTCAGGATACTCTCTATGGTACACCTGTAGAAGTTGGTGAGTATCCTGGGGTCCATCCCGAACCTTCTCAGTCGTCGGAGGAAGAAGAGCCGCTGTCTTGCTGCTTTCACGACTACTCCTGCGTGGTGTGACCAGCTTAGATCCTCACTGATGTTAATCCCCAGGAATCTGAAGCTGCTGACCCTCTCCACAGCTGTATCCCCGATGTGGATGGAGGTGTGTCCCTCTCCCTGCAGTCTCCTGTAGTCCACGATCAGTTCCTTTGTCTTGCTGACATTGAGCAGGAGGTTGTTGTCCTGACACCACGATGTCAGGGCTCTCACCTCAGCTCTGTAAGCAGACTCATCACCGTCAGTGATGCAGCCGATGATGGTGGTGTCATCAGCGAACTTGATGACGGTGTTGGAGCTTTGTGAGGCCGTGCAGTCGTGGGTGAACAGGGAGAACAGCAGGGGGCTGAGCACACATCCTTGGGGGGCACCAGTGCTGAGAATTAATGTGGAGGAGGTGATGCTGCCGATCCTAACTGCCTGGGATCTGCCTGTCAGGAAGTCCATGATCCATCTGCACAGGGAGGGGCTGATGCGCAGGTCTTGGAGCTTTGAGACGAGTCTGGACGGCACTATGGTGTTAAAGGCAGAGCTGTAATCAATGAACAGCATTCGCACATAGGTGTTTTTCCGGTCCAGGTGTGAGAGGGTGGTGTGCAGTGCGAACGCTATCGCGTCATCTGTGGACCTGTTTGGTCTGTAGGCAAACTGGAGTGGGTCCAGTGTGGTGGGCAGGGTGGATGTGATGTGAGTTTTGACCATACGTTCAAAACACTTCATCACGATGGAGGTGAGTGCTATTGGGCGGTAGTCATTAAGGCAACTCACGTTTGTTTTCTTTGGGACTGGAATGATGGTGGTCTTCTTGAAGCATAAGGGGACTACAGACTGTTTCAGGGAAAGGTTGAAGATGTTTGTGAAGACATCTGCCAGTTCGTATGCGCATGCTTTGAGAGCGCGGCCCGGGATATTGTCAGGACCAGGAGCTTTACGTGTGTTTACCCTTCTGAAAGATTTACACACGTCTGCCTGAGATAGCTGGAGCGGGCAGTTGTCCTGTTCTAGCAGTAGGACCGGGTTAGTGTTGCTCTCAAAGCGAGCATAGAAGGAATTTAGCTCCTCTGGGAGAGAAACAGACACCTCCCCCATGCTGCAGCCTTTCCCTTTGAAGTCTGTGATGTTCCTTAGTCCACTCCACATGTGCTTGGTGTTGGAGCCACTGTAACATGTCTCCACCTTTTCCCTGTATTGGCGTTTTGCCGTTTTTATTGTCTTCCTCAGCGTGTACTGGGCTTTCCTGTATTCAACTGTGTCACCGGAGTGAAAGGCTGCTGTCCGTGCTCTGAGCGCCGAACAAACTTCGCCGTTAACCCACGGCTTTTGATTTGGATATGTTCGTACAGTTTTCCGCGGTACAACGTCATCAATGCATTTGTTTATGTAGCCCGTTACGTGCTCAGTGTACTCGTTGATATCGTTAGACGCGATCCGGAAAACATCCCAGTCCGTGGTGCGGAAGCAGTGCTGCAGGACGGCGTCTGATTGGTCTGTCCAGCGTTGCACTGTGCGCGTCACGGGCTGCTCACGCTTCAGTTTCTGCCTATAGGCTGGCAGCAGCAGGACCGAGGCGTGATCTGATTTGCGAAGGATGGGCGAGGGAGGGCTTTGTAGGCTTCACTGAACGGAGAGTAAGCATGATCCAAGATGTTTTCACCACGCGTTGGAAATTTCACATGTTGGTGATATTTCGGCAGAACTTTTTTCAGGCTGGCTTTGTTAAAGTCACCAGCCACTGTGAAAGCAGCCTCTGGGTGCAGGGTTTCTTGCTTCTCGATAGCTCCATACAGTGTATCCAGGGCCTGAGTGGTGTCGGCGTGTGGGGGGATATAAACAGCGGTGAGAAACACCGCTGTAAACTCCCTGGGCAGATAAAAGGGTCTGCATTTGATCATGAGGTATTCAAGATCAGGAGAGCACTCTGTCGATATTGTTTGTACATCCACACACCACCGGTTGTTGACCATGATACAAACACCACCGCCCTTCCCTTTGCCCGACTCCATTGTCCTGTCCTGGCGATAAATGGAGAGACCCCCAGGTAGAATGGCCGAATCGGGGATTAAGGGGTCCAGCCAAGTCTCTGTGAAGACAAAGGCGTTGCAGTCTTTTATGTCCCGATGGAAGGCCAGTCTGCTCCTTAGCTCATCCAGTTTGTTGTCCAAGGATTGAACGTTTGCTAGGAGTACGCTAGGGAGCGGGGAACGGTGTTGTCTGTTCCTCAGCCTGACCAGGACTCCGGCTCTTTTACCCCTCCTCCTCCGGCGGCGACGCTTCTGCCCAGGTAGCCAAGGTAACAAAGGTAGATTAAATCCAGCAGAAGGAAAGTCCGATGGTAGCGAACTAGATTGTGGGTTTTGACCGATGTCTAGCAGAGCCTGTCTGCCGTACGCGATTAGCGCACGACAAGTCGTGAAAAAACTGGAAAATAATACTAAAAGAATAAGAAAAACGCAAAGTTGAGGAGGACGCCGAGTGACAGCGGCCGTCGTCACCGGCGCCATCTTGAATTTGAATTCTATGACAGAATGTGCTGTTCTGATTAACTGGATCTGCAACATCAGCATAAACATAGCTAACTCCAGACCTGTGAACTGGTATGGATATTTAATGCCTAAAATGGTTTGCAATTGCCTTTTACGATTCACAGTGTCTTAAGAATACCATGGATCTTAAATATTCTTCCAGGTTCCAATGCTCTAACGGGGAGATTCTTGAAGGCGGTGGCATGCCATGGGGAGACTGGGGAGAGTGGAGTACTGACTGCTACGATGGTGGGATCTGTGGTATTCAGACAAGGCTGGAACCACCTCAAGGCAGAGGAGATGATACTGCTCTCAATGATGTACGCTTCTTCTGCTGCAATTAGAGATTTGTTATGTGGAAGATGAACACCGAGTGTATCAGTCCATTAACAAACAAACAAACAAACAGTGTTTTTTTTTCTTCTAAAGACAGCACATTTTTCAATGAACAGCACAATCATTATTGCAGTCAGCCTTTCACGTAAGAATTATATCATAGATTATCTCTTAAATTGCATAAACATACACTATGTCATATGTGCACCGAGAGACAAGTTTTTAATTCAGTTATTCGTAGATATTGATCATACTTGAGACATACCATGTAACAAAAATGTGTTCACAGTGACAGTTCAGCTACATTAAATTCCAATTCAATATTCAAATTCACTTTGTTTCCTCTTTGTCCTCCCTGTTTTAGTCCAGTTTAAAATTCTGTGAGTTACAGTTGATGAGTTCAGTCATGAACTGGTCTTCAACCTTGATAAACCTGAGGTACATGTGAAAAGCAGAACTATAGGTAGAGACATACGTGGGGTTTTAGTCAGCTGTGTCTGGATTCCATCAGCATTAGTAAAGACAATATAAAGGATGTCTTTCACCACTGTTGTTTCCATTTGTTATTGAGAAGAAAATAAATACATACATCATGACAAATCATTCAAGCAGCTAAACCTTTATTTTAAATACAAAAACATTACGACTCATAAGTAATCTACATGTCAAAATAATAAATCTGATGCAGTTTTCAAATATAAATAGCAAGTACGGGTCTTGGCTGAGGAAAAGCTTGATTTTAATGAAGAGACAGAGAAAGAGAGAATCTAATTCATTTACTTGCACTTGCATTTGTTTACTTGTGACCTTAAATAACAACAGTGACTCTGAGTAGAACAGGGTGGTTAATTGTTCAAACAGTGACACAAATACAATAAGTATTGGTATATATCGATGTATATAAAATAAAAGTAGCATTTACAGCACTGATGTGAATACAAAAAGAGGAATTTTCATAATACATATTCAGACAATATCTAATATCAATTCATATTCAGATATTAATATCTAAGTTCAGGGGCAAAAGAGCTTTTCCACTGACATATGCAAGACTGTCTTTTAAACAAGGCTCGTTGGGGTGTTGTAGCAGCACTGCAGGGTTAAACCCGTGTTCTTTCCTGTGCATGACTGTAACAGACCATAACTCACTGGTCAGATGAGTCTCTGGGTTCAGAAAATGCCACATGTATTACATTTCTGTGGTAGAGAATGAACAATCAGAGTGATGTCCTGTCAGATTACTGGATCTGTATTTGTAACTATACATTCCACCTGTCATATTTTAAAAATGAGATTATGCACTCAGAAGTTTCACACAATTTTACATGTTTTTTTCCATCGGTGTGCATGTAAATTCTAGAGAAAATAGTACAGCAATGCTACAAACACAATGAATGTGTTCGCCTGCAGCACAAGAGAGAGACAGCTGGACAATCCAAAGTCCAGATTCACACCATTCAGCTCCTGCCCTATCATTCTCCTAGTAGCAGTAACCAGGCAAACCGTTAGACTGCTAGTTCAGATCATCTTCACTCATTTCATTCCCTCTCACTCCCCCAGTACCAGTGAGCAGAGTTCCTCTCACTCCCCCAGTATCAGTGAGCTGAGATCCTCTCACTCCCCCAGTATCAGTGAGCTGAGATCCTCTCACTCCCCCGCTATCAGTGAGCAGAGATCCTCTCTGTGCTGAGCTCAAGTTCCACACAGCTCCGCTGATCCAGTGATCTTGAAATGGCAAGATTTTCATTCTTTGTTTGTTTTACCCTTGTTACTGTTTTGAAATAAATAATCTGAAAGACAGAATAATGGAATCATCCGTTAGTTGTGCTCCTTAAGCCTAACATGCTCAGCTCAACAATAACATGTGTGTGTGTGTTTGTGTGTGTGTGTGTGTGTGTGTGTGTATGTGTGTATACTTGAAGGAGAATCAAATAGCACCATATAACCATATGAAACTATCACTGAGTCATGATCAGAATGAAGTTATTTGTTGTTACATTTTCCTTTGTACGTGGAATCAGCATGTGCATGGAAAGTATAGGACTCACTGTAAAAATCTCTGTAAACCTTTCAGGAACCTGTTTTCCTACAGTCACTATAAAAATTCTGTTAACTTCATTCCACAATATCATACTGATGATTTACTCACTGAAGTTTCTCCAGTTTACAGTGTGGATCCTCCTGTAGAGCAGAGAGCATCTTAATTCCTAAATCTCCTAAATTATTATCACTCAGATTGAGCTCTCTCAGGTGTGAGGGATTAGATGTCAGAGCTGAAGCCAGAGCAGCACAGCCTTCCTCTGTTATACTGCAACTACTCAGACTATTCAACCAGAGAGAGAGAGAGAGAGAGAGAGAGAGAGAGAGAGAGAGCGCATCAGTGTTCCCAATTATACAGTGTAAATCACAAATGTTAGTGTAATAACATTTACTTTGAAAGAGCCTTTGAGATTCAGTGAAACGGTTCTCAGGCATCACAGACTGTGTATATATAAGAGAGAAAATTCAACAATGCAATCAAGGGAAATTTTCAAATGCTCCTAAACATGTGTAGGAAATAAAGAGATTAATCTCAGATTAAAATCAATCCATCGAGAGTGAGGGTGTTTTCATACTCTGGAACTCTACATACCCCAGTTTCTCCAATCCAACATAAGGATTCTTCAGAAGAACAGATAGCAACTTCACTCCTGAGTCTCCTGGTTTATTTCTGCTAAGCTCCAGCTCTCTCAGATGTGAGGGGTTTGATCTCAGAGCTGAAGCCAGAGCAGCACAACCTTCTTCTGTTATACTGCAGTTATATAGTCTACGAAGAGAGAGAAAGAAAGAGAGTCAGAGAGAGAGAGAGAGAGAGAGAGAGAGAGAGAGAGAGAGAGCGAGCATTCTTAAAGCTCTGGACATCAGTCGAAAGTATAACTACTATGTGGAAGCACCTGATTCCAAATAAAGGGGGGGCTATCAATGGTACTCTCCTGACTAGCATCTCGACAGTACTAATGGTGCTTTGCAAATCACATTTCATGCACAGATCAACCTATTCAAATCTTCCCCTTCCTTCTGTACTCCACCCCTTATTTTGCTGTTCCCATACAGTGCAACTGACAGTCCTACAGGGACATCCAAAACTGCATATTGATCTGAGTACTGATGCAAAAATTCTACGTAAAGTTTCTCACGTTAACGTTAGCAAATCTTTGTTGGCCATTAAATAAATCAGTGCACACAATTGTTTTTCTTTTGCTGGTAACTTTACACATTCTAAAATGCCAAACGATATTTTGGAAAAATGACCCTATGTTTTCTCCATGTGACACACTATTTCAATTTCTTATTCAACCTCATCATCACCTTAGAAACAACTCTTCAACAGATCTTTGAAACACATTTACGTGTGAAAATGTAGATCTGTTGTTTGGTGTTATTTCACTCAGATATTGAGCAGTGTTCACTTTACTCACTGAAGTCTCATCAGTTTGCAGCGTGCATTCTTCACCACCTCAGAGAGCAGCTTCACCCCTGAGTCTTTCAGTTTATTCCCACTCAGATTCAGTTCTGCCAGGTGTGAAGGGTTTGATCTCAGAGCTGAAGCCAAAGCAGCACAGCCTTCCTCTGTTATATTACAGTTATATAGTCTAGAGAGAGAGAGAACGAGAGTGAGAGAGAGAGAGAACATATAAAGAAGAAGAATATAGGCATGTATCTTTGTAGGCGTTTGAGTGTCTCTGAGTGGATATACCCATGTGCATGCATGTGAATGTTGTGTAGTGTTTTCTTTACAGCTTGTAAGTACTAACACTTTTACTCACTGAAGTTTCTCCAGTTTACAATGTGGAGTCCTCAGCACATCAGAGAGCAGCTTCACTCCAAAGTCTCCAGCATTGTTCTCGTTCAGATTCAGCTCTCTTAGGTGAGATGGATTTGAACTCAGAGCTGAAGATAGAGCAGCACAACCCTCCACTGTTATGCTGCAGCAATATAATCTACAGAGAGAGACAGAGAGAGAGAGAGAGACTGTTAAAGTGCAGGTAGTATGTCTTTCAATGATGCAATTAATCTCTTACTCCTCTTGGCATAATATGACAAAGTGACAGCTGGCTTTTTTGTGCTGGGTCAGTTTCTGTTATTGCAAAAGCATTCTATGAGGTTTAGCACACAACATGACAACACCACAAAGGTAACACAAAATACAATACCCCACTCTGTTTGGCACGTATCTGAACAAAATCTATATCTTTTCTCACTACTTCTAATATTTAGTTTACAGGAGACTGGGAAAAGACGTGATCAGTGGATGGATTCTTCACTTGCCTGCTTGCCCATAGTAGGTAGGTTACATTTGGGCAGGCTGAATATCTGGAATAATTTTAGTATTTACCTGTGAGGTAAGTTTTCTTTCTTTCTTTCTTTCTTTCTTGAACTGAAGCCCTTATTAAAGCCACATAACTAAAAAGAGTAGGAATAATCTTGATGTCTACGAGGCTAGCAAATCTAGCCTATAAAAGGAGTTTAAGTTTGAGTGTTCTGGCTTGTCTGTATTTATCTGCAGTGGCTGGAGATTGCGTCTGACACAAAAACAAACCAATCTCAAACCACTGTACACACTCATAGTCCCATTTCTCTCTACTGGCCCGCACTAGATCATGTCAGGAGAAGCAGAGAAGTAACTCTTTAACACTAGCAAGTGAACAGAAATGTGCTTTATAAAATTAGACATACTGTAGTACATCATAAGGCAAAGAGAAGGAAAAAAACTGAGCTAGTACAAAATTCTAAACAGTAGCATCCTGAGGTACTCCTTAAGGCCTTACATTTTCCCACCTTTATGATGACAGTACTAAATATTAAATATTAAAATGATATTAAAAATGACTTACTTATATGAAAAGCATACATGAAAATACCAGTATAGTGTCAGTAACTGCACATAAATACACTGGTATTGTGACTGTCCTGTATCTTCCCAAATTGTGTGTGTGGTTGCATCTTTATTGCTGTGTGTGTGTGTGTGTGTGTGTGTATGTGTGTGTATGTGTGCGTGTGCATTTGCATGTAGGTGTGTCTTTAATGTTCCTGCAACCAGTAATCATCAGGTTACTTACTGAAGTTTCTCCAGTTTACAGTGTGGGTTCTTCACCATTTCAGAGAGCAGCTTCAATCCTATTTTTCCTGGTTTATTACAGCTCAGATCCAGTTCTCTCAGGTGTGATGGGTTTGATATTAGAGCTGAAGCCAGGGCAGCACAGCCTTCCTCTGTTATAGCACAGTTCCACAGACTGGGGGGTAAAAGAAGAAGAAGAAGAAGAAGAAGAAGAAGAAGAAGGAGACAAGAAGTCAGAATAAAAAACAATTATTTGTAAAGTGTATGTGTGTGTGTGTGTGTGTGCGTGTGCGTGTGTGTGTGCGTGTGCGTGCATAAACACTGTTTTGTTACACACCCATTGAGTAATGTTACGTTTACTTACTGAAGTTTTTCCAGTTTACAATGTGGATTCTTCACCATTTTGGAGAGCAGCTTCACTCCTGAATCTCCTGGTTTGTTGTTGTTCAGATTGAGCTCTCTCAGGTGTGAGGGGTTTGAACTCAGAGCTGAAGCCAGAGCAGCACAACCTTCCTCTGTTATATTGCAGTTATACAGTCTATGTAAAAAGAGAGGAAACTGTTGACAAACCAGTGTAACTTTGTCTTTCCAAGATGCAGTGAATTTCCTCAGTCTCCTTATTTTGACAAGACAACCTCTGCCTGATTTTGTGCTCGCCCTTTTGAGTCATTTTCTGTTATCATAATGTTCGGCACACAGAGTAAAACTTCAACACCTCACTTTTGGAGCTTGCGAATTTGTTCAGAGAGTTTCACTGTTTCTCCCTGTGTCCATACTTATACCCCATACTCAGAAATTGTGATATTCCAATATAAAATCCAAAGTTCATGTTAGTGTCATTTTTTGATTGTCTGTACAGATTTCATTTTTAACCAAATAGATGAGTCATAAGTTAAATATAGGTGGAACTGATAAACAGAAATGGTCACTGTAGTATTTTAATAAATGTGTGGTTGCATGTGCATGTCTCCTTCTAGGTGTGTGTGTAAATGTTTAGTTATAGTCCTTCCAGTTGTGCATGTGTGTGTGTGTGTGTGCGTGTTCGTGTGCATGTGTGTGTGCGTGCGTGTGTGAGAGAGAGAGAGACAGAGACAGAAAGAGAATGAATGTAGTTTGGTTTTAGCCCCACCACCCCTCCACTGTTGATCAGTTTACTCACTGAAGTTTCTCCAGTTTACAGTGTGGACTCTTCAATAGAAGGGACAGCATCTTTGCTCCAGAATCTCCTGTTGCATTTCCACTCAGATTTAACTCTTTCAGCCAGGAGGGGTTTGACCTCAGGGCTGAGGCTAAAGCAACACAGCCTTCCTCTTTGATGTGACAGTCCCACAGACTAGTGACATAGAGGAAAATGACATTTTCAATAACTGACAAGTATTTTTCTCAGCTTGGTGCATACACATTTATGTGTGTGTATCTGTGTGTGTGTGTGTGTGTGCATGTGTGAATATTGTAATATTTAAATGTGGACTAGTATTAGTCCATGTTTTCTATTAGCCATTGAGTAATGATCAGTTTACTTACTTAAGTTTTGCCAGTTTACAATGTGGATTCTCCAAGAAAGCAGAGATCAGTTTCACTCCCGAGTCTCCTGGTTTATTCCCATTTAGATTCAGCTCTCTCAAGTGTGAGGGGTTTGAACTCAGAGCTAAAGCTAAAGTTGTACAGCCTTCCTCAGTTAATCCACAGTCCCAAAGGCTGGAGAGAGAGAGAGAGAGTGAGCAAAATCACAAAATGATGAATATATGTGTCAGTACATGTGTTTCTGTATAAAGGTCTTTGTGTGCATGAATGTGAATGTTGTTGGGTACAGATCCAACCACTAACAGTAATCAGTTCACTCACTTAAGGTTCTCTAGTTTACAGTGCGGGTTTTCCAGTAGAACAGAGAGCAGCTTTGCTCCTGATTCTCCGGATTTATTCCCTCTGAGATTCAGCTCTCTCAGATGTGTGGGATTTGATCTTAAGGCTGATGTCAGGGCAGCGTATCCTTCCCCTCTTATAATACACTCTGCGAGCCTTAAAAAGAGGAGGGAAATCTGTTATTTATAAAATATGTACAGAGCATACATAAAACTGGAACTCTAACCCTAACCCTAATATTTAGGTATTTCAGTAGTTCCTTTCATAAAGTAGGTCCTTTGATGATTTCACCAGAGGTGGCCATAATGTGGCATTTGCACTTTACTTTACAGATATGAACTAACCTCAGTATCTCCAGCTTACAGTCTGGATTCTCCAGTCCAGTAGAGAGCAGCTTCACTCCAGAGTCCTGCAGATTATTGCTACTGAGGTCCAGTTCTCTCAGACAAGAGGAGTTTGACCTGAGAACTGTGACCAAAGCTGAACAACTTTTCGCTGTCAGGTCACAATGACTCAGACTGAAAATTTAAATTACATTTTAGATAAGTACACTTTACATAATTACACTTTTTCCAACAAAGTATTTCACTACATCCCAAACTTTATGTTTATATCAGGCAAGCATTGCTATTGTAGGCAGGCAAGAAAATTATTTATAGTTTTTGTAGGACATACTATATCACTGTCAGAACACACTAGATAAACAGGCAAACTCAGAGAGTCTCAGACAGTAAATCACTGGAATAACTGTTTCACTGATGTCAGAAGAGAGAACCAGGATTGTTGTGTAAAATATCTCAAAATACTAACCTAAGTTTCCGAAGCTTACAATGGGAATCTCCCAGTAAAGCAGAGAGCTGTTCCATTCCTGAATCTCCTGGTTTATTCTTACTCAGGTCCAGTTCTTTCAATAGTAAGGGGTTTGTGCCTAGAACTGAACTAAGGGCAGCACAGGCTTCCTCTGCAGCAGGATTTTTCAACAGCCTGCAGAGTACGAAAGAGTATGTTAAAATCATTGACTACTCTATCACTTACTGTTGTCATTAATTCCTTAGCTTTGTCTTGCAGCAGTGGTAGATGAACTGTTCACCTGATTGTCTCCAGTTTACTATGTGGACCTCTGAGTAAATCAAAGAGCAGCTTCACTCCTGAGTCTCCAGGATCATTCCCTCTGAGATCCAGCTCTCTCAGATGAGATGGATTTGATCTCAGAGCTGAAGCCAGAACAGCATATCCATGCTTTTTTACTCCACAATCTGAAAGTCTACAGAGGACGGAAGTATTTTATTGTTCTGTTGAAAAGAGACGTGTCACCATGTGCTGGGCCTTTTTTTTTATTTGGTTGAAACCATATTGCTCAATTTAATCATCATTTTTAAACACACATTTTATGTAATCTGTAATTATCCCACTCTTTATTTTTGTAACTTTAAAAGTGACAACCTCACCTCAGTATCTCCAGTGTGCAGTGTGGATTCTCCAGTGCAGCAGAGAGCAGCTCCACTCCTAAATCCTGAAGACTATTGCTACTCAGATCCAGTTCTCGTAGACAAGAGGAAGGTGAGGCCAGGACTGAGGCCAGTGCTGCACAGCCTTTCCTTGTAATGCCAGCATTACTGAGTCTGAAAGCAAAGCAAGTATCTCAAAAGCACTTCCTATCAATATCTTCAGTACCTGGTGCTTGTCAGAAGTCAGTTTTGATAATAAGGACATTTTGATTTTCCAAATGAATTCCATCTAACTCCCAAACACTGAAGAAAAAGTGACAAGTGAATAATTATACAACACCAGTGTAGCTGTGTCTTGAGGAATCAAGCTTTAGTTTTGGTAGTAGTCTTTGTTTGAAAACCTGTCTGGAGATGATCTTAGTCATGGCAGGTGAGATTTACCAAAACAGTTTCTGGTGTCTGTGCTTGTTTGGCTTAACAGTATATATCACATCAAGCCAATGCTGAGGTTTTATTACTGCTGGATAACTTGAGTGTTCATAAGAAAAAAACTGGCCATGTTCTAGGAATGTCACTTGGACAAGATACATTCTCTGCCATATGATGACAAACTTCTCATCAGTGGATATGATTTAAGCATGTAGAAAATACCCTCATTCAGAGTGTAGCAAGTACGTAGCAAGTGTCTTACTGTGACTGTTGTCTTAATTAGTATACAGATCCCTACTGATGCTGTATAAATTTTATGACAGTGAAAAAGTCGAAAATTTAATTTTGCTTATAAAATATGACATGTATCATGTTTACTCAACAGAGCAGCCTAAAGAGGGATCTTGAAACTGAAATGACATTGCATCAGATCAGCTTTCTGACATAAGTGTATTTTTCACTACAATCACAGAAGTCCTCACATGCTGAAACATAAAAAGTGTGTTGTTCCATGGTTTACTGATTATGCATCAAGACTTTACCAGAAAGGTTAGCTTATGGGTTAATTCTACTTAATCACTAATATTAACTTACCTCAGTGTTTCTAATTTACACTGTGGGTTCTCCAGTCCGACGGACAGCTGCCTCAATCCTGAATCTTGCAAGTTATTGTTACTTAGGTCAAGCTCTCTCAGGCAGGAGGAGTTTGAGCATAGAGCTGTGATTAAAGCTGAACAGCTTTCATCTGTTAGGTCACAATCACTCAGTCTGAACACACACACATGCACACACACACACATCATATATATATATATATATATGTATATATATATATATATATATATATATATATATATATATATATATATATATATATATGTGTGTGTGTGTGTGTGTGTGTGTGTGTGTGTGTGTGTGTGTATATGTATGTATATGTATATATATATATATATATATATATATATATATATATATATATGTGTGTGTGTGTGTGTGTGTGTGTGTGTGTGTATATATATAAATACAAACTAGGAGTTTGGGAAGCTGAGATGGTTTATATCACTATTCACTGACATGATAGTATAACTACAATTCTTAATGGAGATAACTGAAATCTGACCCAAGTCTCTGCAGTTTGCAATGTGAATCCTGCAGTAAGGCACAGAGCTGAGTCAGTGATGAGTGTCCTGGTTTATTCTTACTCAGATCCAGCTCTCTGAGCAGTAAAGGATTTTTGCCAAGAGCAGAAGTCAAAGAAGCGCAAGCTTCCTCTGCAGCAGGACTTTTCAACAGTCTGCAGACACAGGAAGAACAGGAGTTTATAAAACAGCTTTCAACTGTACATAATTTCTTTTGGTGTGTACATTTTTCCATTGTATAACATTCATTTTTCACCTCAGTGTTTCCAGTTTGAAGTGTGGATCCTCAAGTAAATCAGAGAAGAACTTTACTCCTGAGTCTCCAGGGTTGTTGCCTCTAAGATCCAGCTCTCTCAAGTGAGAGGGGTTTAACCTCAATGTGAAAGCCAGGGCAGCATATCCGTCCTCTGTTACACTACACTCTGAAAGTCTAGAGGGCAAAACAGCATCAGCACATGCTTTCAACTTTTTAGTTGATTGCAGTAGTACAGGTAATCTCCACTGTCCTTCACTTCTTTCATTCAGTTTGAGATTGTTTTCACATTCACTAAGGTTAAAAGTTTAAAAGTTTCATCACTGTAAACACACACACACACACACACACACACACACACACACACACACACATATATATGTATATGTGTATATATATATATATATATATATATATATATATATATATATATATATATATATTTTTTTTTTTTTTTTTTTTAAATTCATCCCCAGAACATTACTTCACAATATGAGCTAAACAGTTGGATAAAAACTTGATCAAATTTGTTATTTGAAACTAACAAATTGAATACCTTACCTCAGTATCTCCAGTTTACAGAGTGGGTTCCTCAGTCCAACAGAGAGCTGCTTCACCCCTGAATCCTGCAGATGATTATAACTGAGATCCAGTTCTCTTAGACTACAGGAAGGCGAAGTCAGGACTGAGGCCAGTGCTGCACAGCTTTTCTCTGTGATGCCACCATTATTAAGTCTAAAAAGACAATAATTCTATAAGGCACATTGCTTACGAATAAGTAGAATAGTCTGTGCTTGTTTCTCACTTTGTTGAAGATAGTTTTAACATCAGGGATGGAATTCATCTTAGGCTGTATATAAAACTGTATAATTTTCAAAAACACTGCTTCCACAGGCACAGCTGAGCAATAAGGCAGTAATTGCGTAGGTTGTAGGCTCCGCTGAGAGGGTACAGTTTATTTTTAACCTACCTTTTTAACTGATATATTGTCTATAGATGATCCAAGTCACTGAGGTTCAGCTTTAACAAACCAGTCTTTGGTGTGTTTTTGGTATATGCCTCGGCAGAAATATAAATGAACAAGCTAATTGATTTTTGCTTGCAGATAATCTATTTAGGCTGACAGTAAGTGTTCTTAATTGCCCCATCTGAAGTGTAAACTTATGACAAACAGCTGTTACAATTATTTGCTAATGTTGTTATGCTTACCTGCATGTTAATGTATCTTGAGCATTGATTTAGAATTAAACTTTTGACCGAATCTATGGTTGAGGTGTTCAGAGATACATGATTTTAATGGACAGCTGTAAGCCAATCAGACATGAGTATTTTCTGTGGCGATGGTATAAGTCATGGATAATGCCTGATGAGGTGTCCTGATACAGAAAAACATGGGACAGGGCACAGCCAGAGACTCAATGTCTGAAAGCAGAGTGGAGTTTCTCCCACCAGTAATTCAAGCATTCATTTAAAAATGGCAAACTGTTATGCCCTGGTTCCCTCTCTCTCCCTCTCTGATGGTTATCTTCTGTTGAGTTTTCTCGTCACTTCCTGGTTTTCCTTTCGTTCAGTTAATCACTTAATCATGGCATACACCAGTTTTTAGTTCATCGAGCTGGATTTTCTCATGGGGTGAACATCCCTGGTTTTCCTAAGGTTTTGTGAAGTGACCTGATTTTTGAGTAGCTATCTTGGATCCTGAGAATCTTGCCTAGTTTTATGTTCCTCTGTTTTTGTCCTGCCGTTTGGTAAATAAACTGCTGAATTTGCACATGCATTCATTCTTACCTCTACCAAATCATGACACAAACAAATACTTTGTTGTCATGGTAATAATTTTCTAGCGTTTCCGAAAATGAAACAGTACATGGATTGGATCAGTAAACGTGAGACTGCTTATCAAACAGAGTCTCCATGTCACAAAATTATTTTTGAAAAGAATTCCATGCAGCAATGTGGGGAAATAAAGTTTATTTTCTTTTAAATATTCTCTTCCACTATATTAACTTTTTTCTCCACTCAATCTTTATGTCCCCCTCTCTGGTGCTTCTTTGTATTTTGTGTGTACTCCACTGTATCCCATTCCTTCCATGTTTTATGTTCACCAAACAAATTGAAATTAATGTGAAAATACCATTTTATGTTCATTTTCCTTTTGTCACGTAGAGTAGCATACAATTTTTTTTGTTATTTACTATTGTAGCTATGATTAACTGCTATTACTTAAATTTTATGCCTCCAGTTTATTTCACAGTTTATATTAAGTTACTGCATGGGATGACTTCTCCCTCTCTGTCTCTTGCATGTAATTTACAGCCCTGCAGTGCAAACATCATGCCAGAATGGAGTTTTATCATTACATTGTGGTGGTACCAAATTACCACACCCAAAACAACAAAAGTAACTATAGGTATAATTTCTGAACAGTGCATGATCAGTCTGACTAGTCCAAATGTGAGGTGGATAAAAATAGTGGTCCCCCATTTAGGCTTCCAGCAATACTAAATTTATCTCTTGGATTTGAAAACAAGGCCAAACATTCTCTGAACCTTTTTATGTGGTCTTTATTTACATCAATACTGTCATATTTCTAAACTAGTCTTAAGTATTCTTTTTCTTTTTGGCTTGTGTTCACAGCTTTATGCATTTTAAAACATTAGAAAACCTTTCAAAGGTCTGACCCCATGTATAGTAAGGTAACACAACGATAATGTGTGACTGTGCCCTAATCTCTCAAAAGGACTGTAAATACATGTAAATAAAAGACTTGTATAAATTTATCATTTGGAAAACATTTTGCTTCTTTCAGGCAACAAAAGTACATTCTACTTACAGAGCTGTTCTGGAGGCTTTGACCACTGGCAGGAGCCTCAGAAGACACTCATCTGATCTGATGAACTTCTTTAGGTCAAAAACATCCAGTTCTTCCTCTGATGTCAGTAACACAAAGACCAGGGCTGACCACTGAGCGGGAGAGAGTTCAGCTCTAGAGAGACTTCCTGATCTCAGGTAGCTTTGGATCTCTGCCACTAGAGAGTGGTCATTTAGCTCATTCAGGCAGTGAAAAAGACTGATGGATCTCTCTGGAGAGGGATTCTCTCTGATTTTCTCCTTGATGTATTTTACCGTATCCTCTTTGCTCAGTGATCCTCTGCCTTTCTCATTCTGTAGGCCTTGCAAGAAAGCCTGACATGACTCCGGTGAGAGACCCAAGAGAAAGCGGAGGAAAAGGTCCAGGTGTCCATTTTCACTCTCTAGGGCTCTGTCGATTGCATCTTTATGCAGGCTAAAAATATGCTTTCCCCTGAAAGATTTTCCGATGCTGTTGGTGAGAGATTTCTGTGTTGATAAGAGACTGACATTATTATTGGTGAATGTCAGGAATACATACAAGGCAGCAAGAAATTCCTGAATGCTCAGGTGCACAAAGCAGAACACTTTTCCCAGGTACAGGCCAAGCTCCTCTCTGAAGATTTCAGTGCAGAGTCCTGAGTACACTGATGCCTCTCTGAGATCAATGCCACACTCTTTCAGGTCTTTTTCATAGAAGATCAAATTCCCTTTCTTCAGTTGTTCAAATGCCAGTTTCCCCAGTGACAGAATGATCTTTTTATTCCACTTTCCCTGCATTTCACCACTTTCCTCATACTTGTCATTCCTCTGTTTGGTCTGAAAGATCAGGAAGTGTGTGTACATTTGAGTCAGAGTCTTTGGAATCTCTCCACCATCTGCTTCACCAAACATTCTCTCCAGAACAGTGGCTGAAATCCAACAGAAGACTGGAATGTGACACATGATGTGAAGGCTCCTTGTTGACTTGATGTGTGTGATGATTCTGTTGGCCAGGCTCTGATCACTGATTCTCTTCCTGAAGTACTCTTCCTTCTGTGGGTCATTAAATCCTCGTACCTCTGTCACCTGGTCAACACACTGAGGAGGGATGAGGTTGGCTGCCGCTGGACGGGAGGTTATCCAGAGGAGAGCAGAGGGAAACAGATTCCCCTTGATGAGGTTTGTCAACACAGCATCGACTGAGGTTGGTTTTGTCACATCATGCAAGCTCTGATTACGCTGGAAATCCAAAGGAAGTCGACATTCATCCAGACCATCAAATATAAACAGAAGTTTGTTCTTTCTATTGCCACTAAACATGATTTTCTTTGTTTCTGGGAAAAAATCATGAATAATGTCAACCAAGCTGTATTTGCCCTTTTTTTTCAAGTTCAGCTCCCGAAAAGATAGAGGAAATATGAACTGGATATCCTGATTTGCCTTTCCCTCAGCCCAGTCCAGAATGAACTTCTGCACAGAGACTGTTTTTCCAATGCCAGCAACCCCCGTTGTCAGTACAGTTCTGATGGGCTTGTCTTGCCCAGGTAAAGGTTTGAAAATGTCATTGCTCTGTATTGGTGTCTCTTGTGTTTCTGGTCTCCAGGATGCTGTTTCAATCTGTCTGACCTCATGTTCATTGCTAACCTCTCTTGTTCCACCCTCTGTGATGTAGAGGTCTGTGTAGATCTTATTGAGTAGTGTAGGGTTTCCTTGTTTTGCTATTCCCTCAAATACACACTGAAACTTCTTCTTCAGATTTGACTTGATGTCCCGCTGGCAAGTCATGATAAGCTCATCTACACAACAGAAAAAGAGAAAAGAAAAAAACCCACTTCAACCTGAGAGTATGTAGAATACTTTACTAGCAACTGGAATATTTCCTTCAGTTTTCAATCATCTTTGCAGCTTGTACAGCGTGATTGTAGCTAAAAATTCCTTTTTTATCCATATCTATCTATCTATCTATCTATCTATCTATCTATCTATCTATCTATCTATCTATCTATCTATCTATCTATATGTAGGCCAGTAAAAACCGTGTATATTAAGGGTATATTGAAATAGTTCATGTTTGAACTTTTAATGCTGTTTTAGGCTTTGCATAATTTTAGTTGAACTTTAACAGATGGGTATCCATTCAGTGACTATGACACATCATACTAAGTATATATTTTCGGAAATGTTATACATTTTAAATCTTATCATTCATTTATCTTTGTCATACAGTATTCCTTTTTTCATTAAATGAAATTTGGAAAGTCCAAAGTCTGGTTACTTGAATTAGTTAAATAATAATAGTAATAATAAAAAATAATTATAATGATGATGATGGTGCCTCACAGATGCAAACTGCCTGAAGTCTAACTGCCTGAAAAACTTTAAGGAACTTCAGATGAGTTATAGAACACTATGACTACATAAGGTGTTTCTGTGGAATATCTAGTGTAGTATAAAGACAGGACAAACTTTTAAGTTAGTCTAATAATTTGAAAAAAGGTTGTGTTTGAAAAGGCAGCCACACTGCTATATATTGCTAAAAAACAACAACAACAACAAAAAACAAAGTTATTTTTTCAGTTTCATTTTTTAAGTTAGTTGAGTTAGTTTGACCCCACAGATAGCGTGAATCATTTTCTAATGACAGAGATACGTTACTTTTCTCCAGAGTGTCAGCGAGGTCATTGTGGTCCATGGTCCTGAGGAAGTGCATTGCAATCTTCAGAACACCTTCTCTGACAATGATCTCATCCTTCTTTATATTTTCAAGGTCCTCTGGAATATCTCGACTTAGTAAAATCTTTAGTCTTTTCAGCTCATGCCTCACAAAGGTGATAATTTTGTCCTCAAGCACCTCACATAAATGAAAGTAAATAAATGGAATCAAATGAGTGAAGAAAACATTGGGAAACATGACGTTAATAATATGTCTGCAAGATAGAAAAATATATTTTTCCCTGATTCCCCCAAAGTCTTTCACATTTCACAATTTTTATGTTGGTTTTGCATTGAGGTCTACAATAGGAGCCTCAGAAAGTAAATATTAAAAAAATTGTCTTCTATCCTGTCTTTAAAAGTACTGGTACCTGGAATATGATGTTCAGGTCCATTATGAGATTCAGAGGAAATGTAGAATGCACCTTTGATTTCTCAGGTTTCCTGTGGACAGAATAGATCAAACACTTGTCCTGAAACTGGATTGTCCAGAAGGCAAGTTCATTTTACATGTCATTGTAAGTGGTTAGAGTTAACAGCTAAACTAAACAGCTTTCACCTGTATTAAAACAAGTCAAGATAGTCTATTTAGTTGAGATATTCCAACATTGCCTGCTTGTTGCCAATAGAGAGCCTTGCAGAGATGCAATATTTTGGTCCCAATATTTGAGACCTATCTGTGACAAAGCACACAGAGAAAGGTAGAGAAAGAGAATACCTCAGTTCAGTTGGAGCATTTTCCTTTCTAAAACTCAGTGGCTCATGTTTTGATCGATCACTCTTCATAGACACAGCCCTGGGTTCACGATCAGCCTTTCTCTGGATTTGACTTAAGCCACAAGCAAAAATACAGCTTAGAATAACTCATTATTGTCAAACCTAATCAGATATGTCTCTCAATCTAAACAAATATAGCCAAAATATCAAATGAGAATCTGCGACTTGATAGAACAACACGTGTACTTACACAATTTTGACTGTACACACACACACACACACACACATATATATATATATATATGATATCTGTAAGTTCCCTCTCAGGGTCTATAGCAGGTTATAAATATGTATGAAATAGTTTTGTATTAAATGGTTGCAAGGCACTGACAAATAGATAAACAAATTAAGAAATGAAGAAAGAAAGAAAGAAAGAAAGAAAGAAAGAAAGAAAGAAAGAAAGAAAGAAAGAAAGAGAGGAGAAACAAAACATTTGTGCAGCCTTGCCCACATACTTGACAAAACCCTCAGATAAAGATAGAGAAAGAGAATACCTTAGTTCAGTAATAGAGTCTTCCTCTATACAGTCAAGTGGATCATTTATTGACCGATCACTCTTCATAGACACAACTCCGGGTTCACAACAGGCCATTCTCTGGATTTGACTAAATCCATGTGCAAACACATAGTTTAGAATGACCTATTATTTTCAGACTCAAGCAGATAGCAGTTACGGACACTTTTAGTATAAACACAACGTGTAATCATGAACAAGGGGTTATATTTTCTGTGGCACAAGAGTACTTTTCTCAGGTAACCTCTGAACAATTGCAAAAGTCATGACAATGTGACTTTCAATCACTGAGCTAAATCACTCCACAGTGCTGCTCAAGCTCCATTAACAACAACAACAACTACTACAACAACAACAACAACAACAACAACAACAACAGCAGCAGCAAAACAGAACCATCCTTTGGGTATTTCTCCAGCAAGGGCTTTCTGATTTTGCAGTTCCTTAAAATGATCTATGAGGAACAGAACACAATGTTTATACTTTTAATAAGTTTAAGTTTATAAGTATACGTGTATGATTTTTTTTAACACGTTGCAAGCAACTAGAAAAAAGGGGGAGAGAAACAAAATTTGTACAGCATTTCCTAAACGTGTGACAGAACCCACAGAGAGAGATCAGAATACCTTAGTTCAGTGGTGGAGTCGTCTTCTCTGAAGTGTAGTGGCTCATGTTTTGATCGATCACTCTTCATAGACACACCCCTGGGATCACGATCAGCCATTCTCTGGATTTGACTTAAACCACAAGCAAAAATACAGCTTAGAATGACTCATTATAGTCAAACCTAATCAGATACAGCCCTCAGTCTAAACAAATATTGCCAAAATATCAAATGAGAAACAAAGGAAGAAATACACAAACGAACAGGCAAACAAACAAACAAGCAAACGGGGGTGAAACAAAACATTTGTGCAGCGTTGCCCACATACGTGACAAAACCCACAGATAAAGATAGAGAAAGAGAATACCTTAGTTCAGTAATAGAGTCTTCCTCTCTAAAGTGAAGTGGATCATTTATTGACCGATCACTCTTCATAGACACAACTCCGGGTTCACAACAGGCCATTTTCTGGATTTGACTTAATCCACATGCAAACACATAGTTTAGAATGACTCATTATTGTGTGTGTGAGTGAGTGAATGTGTATACAATGTTTTTAACAGCAAGTTGCAGGCAACTAAAAAAAAGGGGGAGAGAAACAAAATTTGTACAGCATTTCCTAAACGTGTGACAGAACCCACAGAGAGAGATCAGAATACCTTAGTTCAGTGGTAGAGTCGTCTTCTCTGAAGTGTAGTGGCTCATGTTTTGATCGATCACTCTTCATAGACACACCTCTGGGTTCACGATCAGCCATTCTCTGGATTTGACTTAAACCACAAGCAAAAATACAGCTTAGAATGACTTGTTGTGAAACAAATTAATAAAGCACTAGACATGGAAGCTCTAGTAGAGAAGGTTTTTATGACTTCACTCGAGCAGCGATACCATAAGTCAAGATCTTCCTTACTGTGGCCGTTCAAAGTCAGTTGCTGAAGAACACCAAGCAACAAAGCAGTGACAGACTTGGAGTGGTCGTGGTGAAGACGAAATGGCACAGGCAACGGGTCCCATGACCAAAAACGTTCCCCATAAAAGAAAAGAAATTTTGAGAAAGGAAAGACAGACAGAATAAATCAAAGGACAGAAAGATGAGCTGAAAGACAAGGAGAATAATAACCAATAACCAGAGTAATTACAATAGGACATGTATGTACAGTTGGTGCTTATCCCCTTTAATAAAGCATCCAGTTGCATCGTATACCAGTAAAGATGAAGTTAGGTAACATGCATTCCACTGACAGTGCGCTTCCCTTCATTACAGCCCCTCTACTTTGATCATATATTAAATTGTGTGAGGGTTAATGGGGAATGGCACCTCAGTTGTTACTTGACTCTGTTGCATACAGCACTGTGTTTGGCATGCATGTAAACAATGATGGGAGGAGCTTCCATAAAAAAAAAAAGAGAGAAATAGAGAGGGAAATGAAAAATGGCTAAACTGTAGCAAAAAGCTGCTCATTTTCAACAGAACATATGCCTTTTCAGAATAATAGTGGAAAGCAAGGACCCTGCCTGGTATATTTAGTATGTAATGTGCCTTTTGTAATGTAAAAAAGAACCATATGTACAGTGGAGTGGGGTTTAGGTTCATTAGATACACCAGCCATCAAACTACAGACATAAGAATACAACACAAAATATACTGAAACTTTCCTCTGCAAAGCATACATTTGTAAATGTAAATGTGAACCATTTTCAAATAATTTGTGCTTTTTGCTCCTAACCTACCTGTTCCCAGTGATTAAACCTGCATTTGATGATAAAAGATCAAATCCTGAATCCTGATAAATCCTAAGAAATCCTGATGTATTACAAGTAATCTCTTACTCAAGTAACATAACTTACCAGTTAGATCCAGAGGGGTCTTCTAAGTCACTCATTTTGGAGGTTGAAATCCCCTTGTTAATGGTCAATCAAACAACACTAGTTACGGAAGAGAGGGAAGCATATTTTAATACCAAAGTGTTGAAAGCATGCTGTCAAGCAAAGTCTAAGAATAGAAGAAAAAACCTGTTCAGGTGCATTCCTGAGAGTCACTGTTGCCATTGCATAAGGTCTTAAACAAATTCCTTGTCAATTTTAGCTGCTTGTGAGAGTGAACAATTTCACCCACAGGTGAGAGATGTGTTAATGTTGGTTAATCTAAGATAGCTTTTAGATTAGGTGTATGGATACACTAGACAGTCTTTCTCAGATATTTTGTCAGTCCATGAAAAAATTCTGATATGTCAGATATTCCCTCTCCCCCTCCTGCTAATCAAGTCTAAACAGAATTTGCCGTGGTACTTACGTGTGTTTCCCTTGCATGCTCAGCTACATCTCATTGTCTTACTTTCATTTTTGTCCCTGTGTCTCCAGTATTTTGTGCAGCATCTGGATGAGCTGAGTGAGAGGGAGGAGTTTTCTTACATTTACCTGTAAGTGTCAGCCTGACAGAAAGAAAGAAAGAGAGAGAGAGAGAGAGAGAGAGAGAGAGAGAATTATTTTAAATGAGAAATAGGCCTGTGTTAGTGATTCTGGATAAAATATAGTTTGAGAAAACTTGAACAATTTCACTAAGCTGAGACACTAAGAGAGTAACAAAGCAAACATGTTTATATGAGTGCACAATACGATCAATACCAATGTATCATCAACCTACATAAAAAAAAAATCAGGTGTGCTTCCCTTTCCTGCATGACTACAGTACACCTCAGTTCTTTTGGGAATGAGGGTAACAGTATTCTTGAGGTTTGTGTCTTGATTTTTTCATGCTAATATCAAAGCATTCCCAAGTTATCTCAACAGAGGCAGGGTGAAATGCTCAGCTTCCATGGAAATATGTATATTTTTTAGAGGTTTTTTTTTTTCAAATATCTCAGAGTAACTGATGGAGAGGGGCAGTTTGCTCCATGGTTTGCAGAGAGGTGTGAAAAGATTAGAGATTTAGTCCTTAACCTAAGTATGGTTGGAAGGCTACTGCTGGATGTCTTGCTGAAAAAGATCTGAGAGTGTGCCCTGCGTCATATGGATTCATTGCACATTTGATATTTACCGGTAAGGCTCCACTGGCCACTCTGGAGACAAACATTGAGGGTTTGAACTTGATGGCAGCAGTAACAAGCAGCCAGTAGAGGGAGACAAAGAAAGTAGTTACATGTGGGCATTTAGGCAGGTTAAAAAACTAGGAGGCTGCTTCATGTTGAATCTTCTGGAGGGGATGGGTTGAACATGAAGGGAGACCAGCCAGGGCTGCACTGCAATCGTCGAGGGACTGTGCACTCTGACAAAAATGACTTGGTCTACCTGATGTTGTGCAAAACATCCGCAGGATCATGTTATAGTGTGTTGTTGTCTTAAGCTTTGGCCAATGGTTAATATTTCAGTTGTAGTTTACCATCCAACAGTGTTAAGTGCCTTTGGCAAAACTGGTGAATATAACATTAGAAACTGGTGGCATTTTAATTAGAGGGTGCCGATACTAGCAGGAACACCTGTGATATGGGTCGATGTGTATTATATATTCACTGATTTTTTTTTCTCGTGTTACATGACAGTGGCAGTACGTCAACTCTAAACCTAAAACTTTTGACCAACATAAGACTGGCATTTTGGTTTTCACATAAAATTGTCAGCTCACATGTGAAATAAACAAGTTTTGTACACTGAAGTACAATTCTCGCGTGTAGAACTATGGATTTTCACTGTAGTGAAGAACATTATGGAGAAGAGACTTGAAATTCGTTTAATTATCAAGGATAGAACTAAAGTTGAATAAAATAAGAGATTTTTAGTTGGGTCAGAGTTCGAGTTCGAGTTAGAGTCATGGTTAGTTGATGAGTTTTTTTATAGTCAATTAACATTATGAGAAAAGACAACATCAATAAATGATGAATTAGCAGTCATATTATAGAAGATCAAATGACAGACGCTGCTTTGGAAATGCAGTAGACCCTGAAGACTTGAAAGGACGATTAGTACCCTATTTTGAGAATGAGACCACATATGATAATACTGGACATTGTACTCACTGTCATGAATATCTGTTTATCTGATCCTCAGATCACTATTACTCTGAGAAAAGTCAGTGTCTTCAGAGAACAGGATAAGCAGCACCGCTTGATGCTGAGACCTAATATTACAGAGACTGCGACAAATATGAAACTGTTTTACTCGAGTGGGAAACAGATAGAATGGGTGTGTTCAACACAGTGTGTCAGGATTGAAGCAATATGTTCACATGAGATCATTTACAAGAAGATCATTTTCACGTTTCATTTTTCTATGTTCCTAGGATGCAGTTACCACTAGATGGAGCTGTTGTGCTGTAGTGCAGAGAGTGTGAGAGTCACTTGCTCTGTGTTGGTCATACCAAGTTTGACAGCCGTGGTCACCTCCACATCCCCAGCATTAGACCCTGTCTAAGGTAGGAAACACAGGCTCTGTCGACAGGAAACAGTCATTTTAGGATATACACATTTAACAGAGAGGAAGACTGTGAAGAAACACCTGAGGAAACTTGTGTGACTCAGGGGGATGGAAGCTGTTACTTTCTATAAAATCCCTGCACACACATGTCACACTGAAACAAAGACACAATTCAAACGTGGGTGTGCCCATGTGAGGAGAGTCTATTTGGACTCCTCTTATGAGGGGCCTATGACTTCATTAATCCATTAAAAATGTATATTTATTCTCTGGACAGCCTTGACACAAACAGTCTTAATCAAGAGTACTGCAGAGCCGAATCTGCAATATGAAGCCACAGCCTGTAATCTCTTTCATTTTATTTGTGTTAACATACACTTTTGACATGTCTTATGACGGCACAGATACAGATGAACTGTGACTGTGAATTACACTGTGCTGAAGCGTTCCCCTCAGGCCTTTCCTACCTGTTATTAGTTTTGACTGTTCTTCTAATCACATTGCATCGTCATGATTCACTCTGTTCTAAGTGTATTCAGCATCTTGCAGTTTACTGTCATCCATTTCATATTGTCCTTCATTGCTTTTATCTTAACTGTCTTGCTTGGATTACTCTGGTTTACATAATCCTTTATTTTATCATCTTTTCTTTTGGATTACCATTTTCATTCTGCTATTGATGTTTTTGAACACCCCATTACACAGTTTTTAGAAATTTAACCTGTGTGATACTGTCTCTCTCATGTTATTCTCATATCTCAGCTCTTCAAACTTTAAGACTTTATGACTTTAGTAAACATCTATCTTTTGTTGTATATCAGGACTGGTGCTCCAAAATTATAAACATTATCAATCATTTTTTTGTTTTTCCATATTTCCATGTGTGGACATGATATGCATGATATTCTGTGATATGATTTTATTTTTTAAAATTGCATTTCATGTGATTGGATAGTCTTGCTGTAACTCTGAATTGCTTTGACTGTTAAAAACATAAAGTGCAGCAATGGATGCACATTTTAGTGGAGGGTCAGCAAGGTCTTGATTTTAACAAGTAAAAACGAAATCTCAGAAACAGTTCACACTGTCTGCAGGGTGTGTGTATGTGTATATCATGCATAATGTGTGGTGGAGTGTGACCTCGGTGTGTAGGTCACACCATATGTAATCTTATAACTGTCTGGGGTTAAAGTCAGCTCCACAGCGTGCTGCTCCAGGCTTTGGCAGTTGAACCAGTCAGTGTGAATGTATGTTTTTCATCACTCATGTTCCCATTTATCCCTTTCAAGACAAAAATAAGCAGATGTGAGTAAGGCAACGTGACAATGTATTTAATGAGCACAACCCTTACAATGGAAAATACAAACTTTATGACTTCAGTAGAAATGGTGAGTTGTTGCTTAGAACTGATTGTAATTGAAGCTTACTGACCAGATGAGTCACCAAGCTGAGAAAATGACACGCATTATATTTTATGTATAAGAGAGTTAATGATAAGACTGATATCATGTGGGACTCTTTGAGTGTGTGTGTGTGTGTATGTGTGTGTGTGTGTGTGTGTGTGTGTGTGTGTACATTCTACTCTTCATATTCCCAGCACTGGCTGGATATGTGTGAGGGTCAGGCCATTAGTTAGTGTATCGGTAAGTGTATGTGTGCTGCTCTGTTGAGAGTTCAAGTTGTTGGAAGGTGCTGTGTTTAGTGTCATCAGTGTCATTAAGTGGTCATGCTTTTCTCTGCCAGCACAGAGCCACTACACTCAGGTCCCTCCTGCAAAGTTTTCTGCTGAGAATGACATCACTGTTGAGCTGAGATTCAGTTGTCTTCGGGGATTCTCATGAACCATGTACAGTTGTTGTGTCAGGGTAGCCAGTGTATTAGATCTGTGAAAGCAGAAGACAAAAAAATGAATACATCATCTGTAAATCAGCAATCCACAGCTGGAATCCCTCACTCCATTATTTGAGACTCTGCAAAGTTTACTCACAGCAACCTGTCCAGTTTTAAATGTGGATTCTTCATGAGAGCAGAGAGCAGCTTTATAGAATTGCCTGGTCTGTTCCCACTCAGATTCAGCTCTTCAAGGTGTGAGGGGTTTGAACTTAGCGCTGAAGCCAGAGCACCCAAGCCTACCTCAGTTACGCCACACCTATTCAGACTGTAGAGAGAACGAAAAGAAAGAGAGGAGAGCAAGATGGAGGGAGATATATGAATGAGACATCACTTCAAACAATTAACATTGATCATAAGGACCGCTTTACTGTAATAGTGTGTTAAACGTTTGGGGTCAACACGAAATATAGAGCTCACTGTAAAAGTGTCTAAATCTTTAGAAAACCTATTCTCCTGCAGTCACCATAAAGCGTTATTCACTGCATTCTAGTACATAGCACTTTACTCACTCGAGTTTCTCCAGTTTACAGTGTGGACTCTCCAGTAGAGCAGGAAGTAGTTTCAGTCCTGAATCTCCTGGTTTATTATCACTCAGATATATGTGAGGGGTTGGATCTCAATGAGGAAACAAGAGCTGCACAGCCTTCCCCTGTGACACCACAGTTCCACAGTCTGCAGAATGAGAAAAACAGAGGGAGAGAGAGAGAGAGAGAGGGAGAGAGGGAAAGAGAGAGGGAGAAATTGTGTGAGAAACTGTCACTATTTTGGTTGGCTTGGAAATCAGGTAGAATGCAGAAATGTGGAGTTTCAAATGTCAGAAATGCACATAAAAACCTGATATTGCATAAGACTCATATCTGTCAAAGTTGGGCTGGGCAATATTTCGCAGCTTGTGCTATGTGTGAATGTAGTAAATGACTCTATCGTAAACTATATCGTAAACACCAAGTACAAATTGTCACATAATTTTTTTAAGCTGCCTGCATGAGACTCTCTTTGGTGTTTTACTTCTCTCGCTCTCTCCCTGTCACAGACACAAAAAGAAAAAAAACTCACATTCATCCGTCACACACACTCGCCCGCCCATCCAGACCACTCTCCTGGGTGCGTGTGTGTGACGTATGCATGTGAGACGTGTGTTTTTGTATCTGGAGGGAGCGGGAAGAGAGCCTGGAGAGAGCGAAAGAAGTGAAGCGCCAAAGTGAGTTTATACGTGTTCAGTTCAGAAACAGTGATAGAAGATGGAGGGTTACGCATTACTTCCAAAAAGAAACTGCTCTAGATCCATTGTCTGGCAGTGGTTTGGGTATCGCAAGGAAGATGTTGAATAAATATTGTTTTTTTCAATTTAACCTGGTTGTGATTTCCCCCTTTTTGCATGCAAGTTGAAAATTGTTCCAATAGAAACCACTATTGAATATAAACAAAAATGTTTTACTGCAGAGATTAACTGGTGTGATCATACTGGTGTGATTGTATGCATCAAAGAGTTAAACTGAGTATTTATGAAGTGCCTTAGAGGGGATTTTAGAATATCAAGACATATATAATGTCTTGTGATACAGTCTAAAAATATTGTGATATTACTTATAGGCCATATCACCTAGCCCTATGGCAAAGCTACAAAAATATTTAAAATATTAAAGATGGTTACTACATGCAGAAATTCAAATCATGCATAGATTGGCAAACCGAAGGTGGTTGGAGCCTATGGAGAAGATGTACACCTAGCATCTTCAAGTTCAAGTTCAAATTCAAGTTTATTTAAAGCCTAATAACACTGTTAACAGTCTCAGAGGGCTTTACATGCCCCCAGATTTACAGCAAACAAAAGAAAAAACTCCCCAAAAAAACCCTGGTGTTACAGGGAAAAATGGGAGAAATCTTGAGAAGGACCTCAGAGAGAGGAGACCCTTTCATAGCCAGACAGGTGTGCAACAGGTGCTGACCCAGTGGGTAATTACAAACAATACAGTTATGATGCAAATCAGGAGAGAACACTAGCAGACAGGAAGATGGCCAGCCATGGAGCTACCACAGCCACCAGGACAAGGGGAATGATGACGATGAGAATGATGACAGTGAGGGTTGAATAAGCTGGGGTGATGAGGGGACACCTGAGAGGAGGGTAGCCACTTTCATACAAGGCAGTCATGCTCAAACATATGAGACATAAACATGCAGAAAGTAATGGAGAAATGACAAACAGTGAGGTATCAGGAAAAAAGAATAAGTAAAGGATGAATGCATTAATGGAGCAAGATAGTGGCTGTGAGAGGCGCTGGAGGAGCAGGGCCACTCAGGGCAAGCAAGGCCAGGGGCAGCACAGCACGGGGACATTCAAGAGTCGACCTATGGGTGGAGCCACAACCATGCAGTGAGACACGCACACACCACTCACACAGACAGAGGAGAATGGGTTAGGTACAGAAATAACAACACGATTGTGGCAGAGAGTAGAGGGGAGAGAGAAGAAGAGAGAACTGTGAGAGGCATGTAAACCAGCAGAACCTAAAGTAAACTATGGCAGCCTATGACGGGGGCTGAGCCCCCACACAATGGCCAATTTGAAATTATACACTGCCTGGCCAAAAAAAGTCGCCGTTTGGATTTGGAGCATCTGGAGTCAGTGTTATGACCTGGGGTAGCATAAATTGGTCAGGTCTAGGCTCTGCAATGTTATGTGGCAATAAAAATGAAGTCAGCTGAGTACGTGAATGTACTGAATGACCCAGTTATACCCTCAGCAGTTTTTTTCTTCCCTGATGGCACCGACATATTCCAGGACGACAATCCCAAGATTCATCTGGCTCAAATTGTGAAAGAGTGGTTCAGTGAGCATAAGGTGTCATTTTCATACATGAACTGGCCACCACAGGGTCATGACCTTAACCCCATTAAAAGTCTTTGGGATGTGCTGGAGAAGGCTTTACGGAGCAGTTTGACTCACCTGTTGTCAACGAGATCTCGGCCAAAACTTAATGCAATTCTGGATGGAAGCAAATGCTGTGACGTTGCACAAGGCTGTTGAAACAACGCCATGGCAAATGCATGCGGTAATCAAAGCTTAAGACAGTCCAACAAAATATTAAAGTATGTGACTTTTTTTTTGGCAAGGCAGTACATTATCCATAAGTTAGGACTAACAGATGAGTTTTAAGTTTGCCTCCCTAATTTCTCTGGGTAGACCATTTCAGAGGAGGGGAGAACATAAGGCAAAGGCTCGTTGACTAGCGAATTTCTTTTTACCTCTTGGGACAATTAATAATCTAGCATCCTGAGAGCGCAGTGTGCGGGGCAGATTGTAGTGTGAAATTAGGTCAGATAGGCAGGCCGGCGGAGGCCCGTATAGAATCTTATATGTTAATAAGAGGACCTTAAAATCTGCCCTTGCATGAATAGGGAGCCAGTGAAGGGAAGCCAGGACAGGTGAAATGTGGTCAGCTTTCCTCTTTCTGGTCAGGATTCTGGCAGCAGCATTTGTTGATCGAGCACTACTGTGAGGAAAGCAAAAGAAGCTCAGGCTTGCTTCATGGAGAGAATTTCAAAGGAGGCAAAGTTAGGTAAGCTAAGAAATTACCCCACCCCTAGCAACAGGACCACCCTTAACACTGATCAAGTGTGTGTGCTCCTAAAGCTGTGTCTTCACTCCACTTACTTCACAAATAGGGGGGGGGGGGTACTATAGGCAGAAACATGGGTGCACCATGGGTTCCCCAGTTTCATCCATTGTGGCCAACTCGTATATGGAGCAAATGAAAAGGAGGGCTCTGATGTCCTATTCAGGGACACCACCTAGCCGTTGTTTGGTCCACGAAGATGCACAAACAATGCTCCAGCCAATCGACGAGAGGAGAAGGACAACCACTGTCTAAGTGTAAACCAGTGGTGATTCAAAATATGGCGGGAGTGTCGGAATGGTCGGGAGCCATATTTTCCAAATACCACGTTAGTTCCTGAGAAGTTACCATGTAAGTATACTGATGTTACAGTGTTGCACAATGGTTGAGGTTTTGCATATTACACAGTAAGTTGTAACTCATTTACACTTTATATTAAGTGGACAGTTCCTGAGGAGTTACCATGTAAGTACGCTGATATCACAGGTTGAGCCCAGTATACTGAAACATTACTTCTAATTCAACATTAGTCTTGCAAGTCCAGCACATTGCATGTACATAGGAATCAAACGTGATTTCCATGAAGTTTCAGTGTATTCCAAAATGGTAACAAAAGTATTGAAAACTGTGTATTGAAGTGTAAAACATGTGTGAATACATTTGGTCATCAAAAAATGCAGCTACATAATTCCTGGTACACGTGTACTTACTGAGCTGAGAAAAAGTGTTGTTACCAGTTTCCTGTTACACTTTTGTACTTACACATACCATTCAGAGGGATGTTACATGTGTGTAGTTACACAGATATTAGAGCTGTAGACTCTATGCACCAGCGTGTACTTTCACTGTAGTTTCAAAGTACTCACTAGTTACCGTGTACGTTCACAGGTATTAGGGGCACTTAATATGAAGTGTGCTTAGAGACGAATTTTTTTATTAACAGTTATTTGTCTGATATTGATATTACTTGAAAGGTACCATGTAGCCAAAGTGTGTTCACAGTGGAGGACACAATGAAATTATGTTCAGCTACATTAGATTCCAATTTAAATTTTCAATATTCAAATTCACTTTGTTTTCTCTATGTCTTCCCTATTTTAGTCCAATTTCAAATTCTGTGAGTTGCAATTGATGAGTTTAGTCATGAACTAGTCCTCAACCTTAATATAGCCAGGTAGCGCCTAGGAGTGGCTCGATACAACTTTTTTATGTCGGGTACCGCTACTCATACCGCAGCCTTGAGTATCTACCGATACCAATCCCATACCAAGCTGATACCAATCTGATCTTTTTCCTTCTCCTTCTCTTCCTTCTCTTAAACAACTAAGCTGTTAATAATACATTTGTCTGGATGCATTTTGCTTAACGTAGCCATCTAAAAAACATCATACTAAAACTTTGAAACAAATATTCTACTCTCCTAAAGGAAGAAATACATAGCCCACAATATGACTCAGTTATGCAATACTACTGCTTCTTTTTATTTAAACTTTTTCTCACACAATGAATTCAGCCACTTTTGGCGGCAGCAGCCGCATGTATACAAGGTACTCATGCTCATGACACACAGACATGCAGAGGATGAGGGAGGAAAATGAGAATGTTAGTGGAGTACCAGGACTTAAAAAAATAAATAAAGAATACAGTTTGTAAATGCATTGATGCAGCAAAGCTAGTGCCTGTGGAAGGCACAGGAGGAGCAGGGCAACACAGGGCTAGGGATAGCAGGGCACAAAGACAAAGTCAGGCCACCGACCTAAGGATGGAGCCACATTCATGCAGTTTGCTCTGCATGACTGTTACTGACCATAACTCACTGATCAGATGAGCCTCTGGCTTCAGAGTGATGTCCTGTCCTGGATCTGTATTTGTAAGTACACCAGTGGTGTTGTCTACGTGATTTGCAGGTCAATGCAGTATACCTACTAAGAAGGCTCCAGGATTGCCATCTACCCACTTAAAAATGTGCAAGGATACGTACCAAGATAGCTTTGTGACAGAATTTTCAGAGCTAATTTTTTCTCAAACACTGGATCGTGAGACAGTAAAGTGCAAACGTTGCCGAATATGAAAAAAGAAAAGAAAACTTTCAATTCAACCAGGCAGACAGCCCTCCCCCCAATCCCCCCTCCCCCCACCCTGAGCACTAAGGAGCACATTTCAGAAGCTAGAGTGTGTACACATGCGACCACTGCAGCTGTGTGATTTCTGGATTTTAAAATAAAATCTGGATATTGTAATGAAATAAAACAAAATGAAATGGAACGCAAACATGTAACACTCTTGGAATTTATAAAAACACGTCATCACTCTTCGTGATCTAAGCATTCTGGACAAGAGCAGCTGGTTATCAGAACCTAGCATATGCCATGGAGAGTCACAAGTGAAACGACTGTGCAGGCAATTCTATTTTTGCAAAGACCAAGCAATTTCAGATATAAGAGATTTTACTGAGGACCCACACGGTGGGCCTGAAACCCCAACCATTTATACAATGCATGCAGACCATCCCTTGCAGTATGACTTACTGTGAAAGGGGGTTTAGCATTATGGATGATGCAAGGAGGCAAAGCAAAATGAAGATGCCAGACACATCTGGAAAGCTTTGTAGTCTGGATACCCCCCTTACCCCCATGGACACATACACAATATTATGGTAGACTGCTCTTTATTATCATTTCAGTGGGCGAACGGAATAGTTAATCATCTTCATTAGTAGCCTAAGGCTGCCTTTTGATGGCCAAATGAGGTGGCTTGAGCATTTGATGTTAGATGTTGATCTATAAGCTACTGGAGTGCTTAAGGAGTGGGTTGTGTAGCCTATGTTGGAAGAAACACCTGAAAGATGAGCAAAACGAGCTTAGTTAAACTACTGTAATACTGTTGTATGGTTTGTTCTCCCCATACAAATACTTTCAAATGAAAATTTGTGCTGTATGGATGTGGATTTTTAAATCGGGAGATATTTTGCCGGTTCTCATGTCGGCAATCACTCACAGTAGTCTATGTCTACTTCTAATCTTACAAGACACACTCAATGTTTTAGGTTAAATTAGTGAACCACACATTGATAACTTGTGCAGCCTTCTGTTTTGTTTTGAGACTGAGTTTGTACATATGCTACAGTTAAACTTAAGTTATCAGTTAAATTAGGAACCACATTTTGATAACTTGTGACCTACTGTCTCAAAACAAAACAGAAAGCTACATAAGTTATCAACATGTGATAACTTATGACTGATAATTTATGTAGCTTTCTGTTTCATTTTGAGACTGACTCAAGGTTTCCGCTAGGATTTTTTCTTGCCAGTTGGGTGTCCAGAAAGAAGTTATTTTAGCAGACGAATTTGAAACGTACTGCTCACGTTTAACAGTCTATGTTACAAACGCAAATATAATGTACACCTAAGTTGACCAAAGAATGCCAACGACCTCAAATCAGTTTGAAAATCTGATGAACAGTATCAACTATTACAAACATCTGTAACCTGTGACATTTGTAGCCTGTTTAAAAAAAGGCTAAACATGGCATCGAATGTACACCTCTGGCACAGATCCTACGGCGCCGTGGGATCTGTGCAACGCTTGACGAGCACAAGCAGTTCCTGGGCAGTTCAGGTGTGGTGATGGCAATATCCGACAAGTGAATGTGAAAACGTAAAGACTTCCTCCAAGGAAAAGAAAACGTCCGAACGGGGGAATAACTCCAACCGTAGCAAGACGCAGAGAACCCCAATATCCAGCCAGCCCGAGTTCAGTTCATTTCAAAAGTATTCAAATATGACCCACGTATACTCTAGGTTAGCAGGATAGAACCCATATATTGCCATGGATATTGCACTATAGAGTAATGCCATAAATATAGTTCTGTGCTTGAGTTCTCTGTTTATGGAGACAAAGTTGTTTTGATGCTTGCTCTCATGCTAGCCTACATGCATCACATTCCCTTCACATGTCTGTTTCTGTGCTGGCCAGGTTGCATTAAAGCTGGTTATTCATCATCTGTTGCCATGTTTAATTTTTCATTTATCTATTTATCCTTTATTTGACCAGGGAGGTCTTACTGAGATACAGTATTGGAGGATAGATAACACCACATCACAGTGTGTATTTGACGTACAACTTTGTTTGATTCTCCCAATCACATGTCATGTGCTGACTGATGGGATTCAGAATGTTTACCTACAGAAAATTCTGATAACAAAATCGGGGTCAATTTCTGAATAAATTCTGTTTCAAGTCAGCAGCTTGCCAGAACACAGACCAAGGTACACTGTCCGACACAATGGGTTTAGCCACTCTATTCCTTTTCTTTGCTCTCTTCTTCGGCTCTGAGGTGAAAAGTGCTGCAGGGTACTATGCAGTCCTCTCTGTGACTAATGGGCAGTCATGGGGAAGCTGGGGCAGTCAGGCCTTCTGTCCAACTGGCTTTTATGCGACAGGTTTTAGTCTTAAAGTAAGTATAAACCAAGTTGCTTTTGCAAACGATCAAGTTGCACATTATTTAAGCTTCTATCAACAAACACCTTTACCTGATAACACTTTCATAATTACTGTTGTTTCTTTTTGAGGTTGAGCATGGCCAGGGAGGCGGCGATGACACTGCATTGAATGGCATTCGCCTCCATTGCTCACGGCCAGGGAATAACTATTGGAGGGATGTCGAATCAACATCAGGACCGTAAGTGATCAGACTTCAGAGTGTCTGACGACCGTACTGATAAGAATTTACAGCCATGGAAGAATCTGATAAATTAATATGTTCAGTAACCAAAAGACTGTATGTCAGTTCTTATAGCCAATGCACACTTCTCAAAGCTCCGTCAGTCTATGTTTCTGAGATAAAATAAGTAACTAATGAAGGAGTGAGTTTATCAGTAGAGTTTCATGTGCATCTGTAATCTGGGTTTCCTAACAACCTCCAGACTCTTTTCTTTTTTCTTTTTCTTTTTTTTTTTTTTTTTGCTTTCAACAAAATAGCACATGTTAAGTAGACCTCATATAGCAAAGCATCAAAGTGTCTTAGGTTACAGAGTTAAATATTTCTATTCCCATTTAGGATTTACATCAGTGTAGTCATTCCCTACTCTCTCTCTCCTTCCTTGTATTTTCAGTTGTTCAGCATCTGAACAGGTCAGTGCAGACACTCAAAAATTACATACTAAGCTCTGATTAAGAATTGTCTGGTCTGTGCTGATAACTAGGTGGGGTGAATGGACACAAACTCAGTTTTGTCCGTCTGGGTCACTAAAGTCCTTTGATCTGAGGGTGGAGCGAAAGCTTGGTGACGGCGACGACACTGCAGCGAACAACATCAAGTAAATATTTTCAACTTTACAATTCCCTGACACAGAATGTGCTGTTCTGATCCATTGGATCTGTAACACTGACATAAACATAGCTAACTCCAGGCTTATGAACTGGTATGGATATTTAATGCCTAAAATGGTTTGCAGTTGCATTTCACTATTTGCAATATTTTAAGAATACCGTGGATCTTAAACATTCTTCTAGGTTCAAGTGCTCTGGTGGTGCGATGCTGGTAGGCTATGGTATGTCCTGGGGAGACTGGGGAGGATGGAGTACTGAGTGCTTCGTTGGTAGGATCTGTGGTATTCAGACAAAGGTGGAACAGCCTCAAGGCAGAGGAGATGACACTGCTCTTAATGATGTACGCTTCTTCTGCTGCAGTTAGAGATTTGTTGTGTGGAAGATGAACACCAAGTGTATCAGTCCATTAACAAACAAACAAACAAACAAACAGTGTTTTTTTTTTCTAAAGACAGCGAACAGATTTTTCAATGAACAGCTTAAGCACACATGCAATTTTTTGTAAGAACTGTACAATACATCATATCTTAAATTGTCTAACCATGCACTTAAATTGTCTAACCATACACTATGCCTGTGTTTTGAGTTTCACTCACAAAATTTTGGGCAGTTTGTGGTTCCCAAAATTTAGTATCTTTGCTCTTATAATGATTAAACTACTTTTGGAGTTTTGGTTATCTGAAATCGTCTTATTGATTGTGAGATCTCTCCTTTGGCTTTATCATATGGTGTTTAAAAATATTCGGGTTATTACATGTATGTTACAATGTAAAACACAGCATTAACAAACCCCAATGACAAGAAATTCCACAACCACTGTAAATCATATCTCTCTATAAAAGAATAACAGTTTTAATGTAGGCATCCCTTTCTTTTTAAGAGCAATCTCCAAAACAGAGGGAATAGAGATCTAATCAAACTTTAATTTCAACCATCATGAAATCTATCATAAATTTGATGTGATTCCTAAAATGATGAGGGTGAGTAGCTTCAGTGCTGCATTATCTTAAATTCAAAGTGATGCAAAGTAAAACCAGGGAAGACATATTTATTTTCTGTTTCAATATATTTAGTCTATGAATCTGAGGAACATATCCATGTAAAATGTAATATGAAACATGTAACATGTAACATTATAATATACAAACTGTATCCATGTAAATAAGGCAAAAGACTACACACGTTTTTTTTTTTTTTTTCTGTCAGCCATTTTGTTAAAGCTTTCATAAGGAATGCAGCAATTTTACATCCTCTTACATCCATTTCCTTTTGTGCCTTTGAGGATCATAATCTGTAAGTGGCATGTTTCTTAAATTGTTGTTAGTCATATGTTGTTGCTATTTTGAAGATGTTTACCCCTTTTAGTTACCCATTTGCTGTGGTTGAGAATACTATGTGAAGCTGCTGTTTTCATAAAGCGGGCCGAACTATGTTACATTATTTATAATATTTACGGTTTTGTGTGTTGTTGTGTTCATCAGCTGTAATAATTACAGTACTATCTGTTTATGTTTGGGCATTTCTGTGGCATTAATACTGGGTAGCATTCATTTATTTTGAGTGTGTAGCATTATGTACATTTAGTGGAAGCCACATTAGCTATAGACTCAGATGTCTGGTTGCTTGGTACTTTATTTGATAGGCGAAAACTTTATTACAAGAATTTCATTATACCTTTGTACTATTTTGCAGTTTCACAAAAAAGGTCACTCCATTAAATACAGCTGAAGCAAACTCCTGTCTTGGGTACTTTTTGGAGGAATGTTGAGCTCGCTGCATAGCTATGTATGCAAACGCACAGTGAGGGCAGAAGATATATATATATTAGGGATGTGCACCTCTCCTTAGGGGTGTGCACCTCTCCCTCATAAGACGGTCGATACGGATCTAGAAACAGGGGCTATGATACGGGATATTATTCATAACCATATTGCTTGACATCCATACTTTTACCCAAGAGAGAGAGCTGAATTGAGGTGAGACTTGACTGGAACCTGGGTGGTAAATTTAGAACGATCCAATGCACCGCAGTCATCTTATGAAGTTTTCTAGAGGTGCCCAGGGCGTTACAAACTTCAAAATCATCAATATATAATGCCACACTAATAAATTTTTTTTTATTGTCCAAATAGCTTATCGTCTTTGTAATACTTGCTGTCTTGAAAAGACAAAGACTCCAGATAAAGTTTCTTGATCAAATGCAATTTGATCCAAAAAATCTGCCCGGGTTATGCAAATCCTCCACAATATTTTGTGTCGCATCTCTAGAAACATGTAACACTGTTTGCATATATAGAAAGAGAGAAGCCAATTTGTGAGGTGAGAGTGCAATGAAATATGGGGTAGTCATTAAATTCCTCAGTCTACCTTTAGCTTCGAGCCTTCCTGCAAGCGTAGCTTTCTTAATATTGACTGGTTTGTCCAACAGAGCAAACCATGTTTAGCTACATTTAACAGAATGACTGGTAACCCTAATGCCAGTAGACTTTGTGAGTTATTGGTTCTACAGTTTTACAATTTGGTATTTGGCAGACGCTTTTAGCCAAAGCGACTTACAATAAGTGCATCAGTCAGATTCCTAATACCTCATAAGCAGAGATCACAATAAGACAGAGCGTTAATTTACCCCTTCGTATTGCGCCCCTGGAATACTTTGACAAACATAGATACAAGACAAGGTTTTATTTTTTTTTATAAGGAAAGGGAGGTTAGGCAGTGGGGGACAGGTGGGTTCTGAAGAGGTGGGTTTTCAGTTTCCTGCAGAAGATGGTAAGAGATTCCGCAGTCCTAACTGCAGGAGGGAGGTCATTCCACCACCGAGGGGCAATGGCAGAGAAGAAGCGTGGCCGGGAGGAGCGGCTGCCGGGATCCCGAAGTGAGGGGACCTTCAGTTGACCAGAGGTCGTAGAGTGGAGGGTTCTAGTAGTGGTATACAGAGTTATTAGGGACTGAAGGTATGATGGGGTGGAGCCTCTTGTGGCCTGGTAGGCCAGCACCAGTGCCTTGAACTGGATGCGGGCAGCTACTGGAAGCCAGTGGAGCGCAGTAAGCAGTGGAGTGACATGAGAGTGCTTAGGGAGGTTGAATACCAGGCGTGCAGCGGCGTTCTGCACGAGCTGGAGCGACCTGATGGCGCAGGTTGGCAAGCCAGCCAATAGAACGTTGCAGTAGTCCAGGGATGAGAGGAGAATCTGGTGGTTGACTGTGTCAAATGCTGCGGAGAGGTCTAGGAGTATGGGGACAGAGCTGAGAGACTTCGCTCTGGCCAAGCGGAGCTCCTCCGAGACAGCAAGGAGGGCCGTCTCGGTGGAGTGGCCGGCTTTGAATCGAGATTGATTCTGATCCAGGAGATTGTTCTGGAGAAGATATGGAGAGAGTTGGTTATATACTGCACGTTCCAGGGTTTTGGAGAGAAACGGTAGGAGAGAGACTGGACAGTAGCTACTGACATCAGCTGGGTCTAGAGTGGGCTTCTTAAGCAGTGGCTTGACCCGTGCCCTCTTCAGGGCAGAAGGAACTGTGCCAGTAGACAGGGAGCTGTTGGGCAGAATGACGAGATGAAGGGCAGAATGTCGTCCGAGATGACCTGAGAGGGAGGGGAGGGGATGGGATCTAGAGGACAGGTAGTAGGACAATAAGATTTTATAAGTATGAGAGCTTCAGAGTCAGATAGAGGGGAGAAGGAGGAAAAGATAGTGGGGGGGGGGGACGGAGGGTGCAGGATCTGAGGTGGGAGGGGATGGGGGGAAGGAGTCGCAGATGTCTTTGATCTTCTTCTCGAAGAAGGAGACAAAGTCATCAGCAGATAGGGATGAGGGAGGAGGAGAGAGGAGGGAGGAGAAGGTGGAGAAGAGTTTGCGGGTGTTAGAAGAGGCAGAGTTGATCCTGGAGTGGAAGAAGGCAGATTTGGCAGAGGATAGGGTAGAGGAGAGAGAAGAAAGAAGAGAGAGGTAGTGGGATAGGTCGTTGGGGGATCTCGATTTCTGCCATCTCCATTCAGCTACACGAATACTATCAGTCAGCCAGGGACTGGGAGTGGAGAGGTGAAGCGGTTTGGGGACGGGGGGGCAGAGGGTGTCCAGGGAGGAGGCCAGTGCAGAGAGGACTGTAGAGGATTTCTCCTCCACGGGAAGAAGAGAGAAAGCTTCCGCAGATGGGAGAGAGGAGCAAACCATAGAAGAGAAGGCACTAGAGGGGAGGGTGTGAAGGTTACGCCTAGCTGAGTCTGGCAGTGTGGGAGCAGAGGATTTCAGGGAGCGTGAGATCGAGAGAGAGAAAGAGAAAGACATGAAGAACTGATCTGAGGCGTGGAGCGGTGTGACTGTGAGATCAGGAACATGGCAGCCTTTTGTGAAGACAAGGTCCAGCTGGTTGCCACCCTTGTGTGTTGCAGGGGACACCTGTTTTCCTCTGATGTTTTTCCAGCTTATAGTAAAAATCTGAGACAAAGTCTTTTCCAAACGATCAGACATCAATAAAGCAGATCTTTATTACCCTCCCCAATCTGTTAATCATACATCAAACTCAAATCCACTCAACTTACTTTAATCTTGTACTTACCAGGTTTTGTTTTCAACATTCAGGAGATGGCACTCAAAATGGATTCTGCTGATCTGTGATTTACTATCAGTTTAATCTGCTTGTCTCATTACCATATTACCTTATTTGGTATTAGACAGACACAGAAATCACGAGTGAGAGTTTGTTTCCATTTGTATTTGTGTGTGCGTGTAGGACGAGTGCACAGAAGGGAGTTTAGTTTCCATCTCATTTATCACATAAATATGCAATATATAGTGTGTTACTGCCCAAATCAGGGTCCAACAGAATGGGCTGTCTAAAACAAGAAAGAGGTGCAAAGTCACATGGCCAATGCAAAATACATTTATTAAGTCACCACTTTCTTTAACAAATCAATCTAAAGCAACCCCTGAGGAAGGCAACATGATCAGGACAGGAGTGTCAGACTCGGGATTAGAGCCCATGTCCCCAAACATTTATCTACCAAGTTACCACAGACTGGTTAAGACTGATGTGCAGAGCAACACAAATTAGTTCAATAGGTTTATTACAAAAAAAAGAAAAATTCAAAAAACCCAAAAGCACAAAATATCCAAGCAAAGACAAAAAATCCAAAACAGGGAAAAATGCAGTAAGCATGCAGAACCAATCCAATGCGAAGTCCAAAATCAGAATCCAAAAAACAAGCCAGAGTCAGGTATGGAAAATCTATCAAAATAAGGTACAGGTGAGCTAGGTAACAAGAGGGCATGGTCAGCATAGCAAGGACAAAGAGTCTATGGCGGCCTCTAGTGGTCAGAAACAGTCCAACCTGTGACAAGGAGAACTCCATACTCTGCCACTACCTTGTTTGTTAAAGAGCTTCCCTAACTCCAGAATTCATTTCGCATCAAGTAAGAAAGAAAAGTCTTCCGGACCTCTTCCTTCCCTACTCTGTCTATCTACTCTAGCTAACAAAATAATAAACACTCACCATCCTGCAGGGGTGCCAAGAACAAAACAAAGAAATAGACAAAAAGAGAATAAAATGGCAAAAGTCAGAAAACGGGCAAAAGCATGACCTACATGTTTAACACAACTAAGGCAACAAAAAAACTTCCAGGGTGACATAAGTTTAAAGAAAAGACAAAAACAAAAAAGACTCTGTGCCAGCAAATCACAGGCTTTTATTTCTGTTTTTTGTCCCTGTGCTTTGTCGCTGTCTGTGTCCCTGTCTATTGCACAAGTGCTAGTGTACCAGAGCACTGGGGTAAAATTGTTTCTGCTGTTCTTACACCTCTGTACCAACAGAGGCCAGAGCAGACTTTGCTTTTCACTAGTTGTATAGTTATTTTGTTTTTCATTTTGTTTTGTTGCACCTCTGGTTTTCCCTAGTTTATTGAATTTTCCTTTTTTTTCCAATTAATTGATACTTCAATAAACACAAATTCTGCACTGTCACTCCTGTCTCTGTGCCTTTCTCTTGTCCTGCCCTTTACAGTGACTAAGACAATTATAATAAAGCTCCAGTGAAAAAGTATCTGATGTTTCTGAAGAAATAGTGTCCATACAGTATATAACATAATACTATTAATTATGCAGTCAGGTTTAAAGTGAATACTGAGTACTAACAGATTAGAATATGGTAGATCAGGGATATCGTGTTGAGCTGTGTGTAAACCCTATTAATTCAGCTCTTAGAGGTTAATTATTTCTCTTTATTTATTTTTCTTAGGGGAGATCGACCCTGGATGAAAACTGTTTTGTGCTTGTTTCTATTTTCCTTCAATTCTCTTTTTTCTTTTCCAATCCATGAAATATCAGTAAACCAGATATTCATTTGCCTCCCCAATCTCTTATAGTCCATGAGCAGAACAAACGTTGGTAGTGATCATGTCACTTATTGCTGCCAGATGAACTGAGGATATGCGGAGAGACAAGGCAATTTGAAAGAGGAAAAATGTGTCATGTGAATTTCTGATTAGGTGAACAAGTACCTACCTCCATGATTTGTTCATTTTTGTCATCTCTTTGCTGACCTTTTGACCTCTTTGTGTGTGAATGCCTTTTTAATGGAACTGGCTGTGATGGCACATCATGTACATGAATCTACTTCTATACAGATTGTTCATTATGAACACATAATTTTAGTAAACTGCATAGCCAAGAGTCACTAAACTGAGACATGTCAGGAATCAACTTGCCACTGATTTAAAGAGAATTTATTTATGGCACGATTTATTAACAGGGAGGTAATGAGAAAGCAAAATGAAGCAACAAGAAGGGTTTTAGATCAATTTTTTGAGACTGTTAAGAAGTTATACTAAAGATAGTATGCATTATTCCTTGCCTGCCCCAGTCCTTTATATGAGAAGCCTCCAACGGAAAAATGCAGAATATCACAATTGTTTTAGCAGTTCCAAATAAAATGTAATCTCAAAACACATTTGGGTGAATGTTATCAAAGATGATCCAATAAAATAAACTCAATGATTAGCCCACGGTAGTAGAGAAGAGACAGCCGAAAAATTTTGATTCACTCCATTCAGCTCCCGAACTCAGTCTGCAAGTAAGAGTGATTTGACATACCATGTTCACTGAGTTCAGGAGTCTTTTTTCAAATCATCCTGAACATCAAAAATATCAGGCCATAACCTGTAAAACAAGAACAGCATTATAAACTCTCTTAAAAAAAACTAGTGTGTGTGTGTGTGTGAACACATCACATAATTTTCAATCACTCTGTGAAGTAGCATATTTGGCAGGTAGAAGCAGCAGGCTTAAATGCAACTGTTGCCTAAATGGTGGCTGTTTTATTAACGTTCTTTTCTGAGCTACCAGCAGGTAGACAGCTTCTTCAAGGAGCCACTGTTTTCACTAAATTGGATTTGTTGAGTGCCTCCAGTCTGGCGCAGATATAAGAGAGGTATGAATGTAAGGCAGTTCTCAACACTCTTAAAGGACACTGATCTGATAATGCTTTAAATGCTCCCACTGTCTTTCAACCTTTTGCTAACGATGTCCTTCATGAAATGCTCAGTTGCTTTGTTTTTGTCCACCTGGGTGGTATTTTTTCCAAGTTTGTCAAATGGGAGACGTGTTGATTCCAGATTCTATGGATTTCCTTTCTGGGTTATGTCATTTCAGAGGGAGTTCAGATGGATGAGGGGAAGGAAAAAGAACTGTTAGATTGGCATCAACCCACAACTTTAAAATCGGTGCCGTGTTACATGGGATTTGCTAATTTTTACAGGAGATTCATTTGGAATGTCAGTGTTGCTAAAAGGGGCTCCCTCCCAAATTCGGTGGACTCCTGAGGTTCAGACAGCCTTTGAGGAGCTGAAGAAATGGTTCACTTTAGCCCTAACCCTTATTTCGATTTTATGAGGTAGATTGAGGTAGATGCTTCATGAACTGGAGTGCTGGCCATTTTTTCTCAACAAGATCTGAAGGACCAGAGGCTGCAGCCTTGTGCTTTCCTCTCTAGAGCTTATTGCAAGCTCAGAGAAACTATGGAACTATGAGGACTGATTATTATAAGACTGGCTTTAGGAGATTGGAGACATTGGTTGAAGGGTAGTGTTTCTGTCACACAGGCAGCCACAGCTACTCTTCTGGATTAGGGGCATACCCCTGGGCTGACTGGACAGTCTTGAGTGGGCGAACATGTTCGAGTGGGCGAACATGATCTGGAGGAGTTTCTGATGGCCAGAGATAGTAAAGGACAAATATGCCTAAAGTAAAACTTCTGCAGGTTCTCTTCGTTCTCTGTCCATTCGCAGTCACATTTCCATGGATTGCATCACTGGACTTCCTCATTTGCACGGTAACTTTATTCTTATATTTATTATGGATCAATTTTCATTTTGTTCCCTAACCTAAATTTTCCTCCGCTAAAGAGAACTGATCTTACACTACAGCATATCATCACAAAATATGAAATTCCTATCGACATTGTCTCCCTCTGGTGGCCAGACCCTGCCCGGGGGGGGGGGGGGGGGGGTCTTTCACATCTTGGTCAGGCCACCAGAGGGAGTTTTAGGACAGAAGAACTCAATGCTCAATGAGTGTGTTGTTTGTCTCCAGTTTTTCATTTTGAGAAATTGAGGGCCTCCTCTCCTGTCATCACTTTAAAGCTTTGTTCACATCTATTGCACTACGTTTACTCACTTCAGTTTCTCCAGTTTACAATGTGGATCCTCCACAAGAGCGAAAAGTTGCTCCTCTGTTGATTTTCTTCGTTTATTGCCTAGCAGATTCAGTTCTCTGAGGCGTGAGGGGTTTGAACTCAGAGCTGAAGCCAGATTAGCACAGCCTTCCTCTGTTATTTTGCAGTTACAAAGTCTGCAGGGAGAGAGAGAGAGAGAGAGAGAGAGAGAGATGACAGAAAGGCCTAAACAGATGTATGCCACTGTATGCTGATACTGGTGCCTAGTGAGTTTCAGAATATATTTTAATGGCCACATTTCACACAGCTGTGGAATCTGTGCCCAGTGTGCTTATTATAGCTATTATACTATATTAATTATACTACATTATATTAAACTATTATAACTATTGTTTGTAACTATAATATCCCATTGTAGCTCAGATCCATCATTAGATTTTAACCCTCTCTATGTGGAGTCTGTAAGTGTATACATGAAAATGAGGAAGCATGAATATTTTGCTATAATTCCCTCCAGTTGTTCAGCAGTATGCCATTACTCTGTTAAGCTTACTCCAGTTTCTCAAGTTTGCAACGTGAATCCTTTAGTAGATCAGACAGCTTCTTCACTGCTGAGTCTCCTGTATTATTTCTGCTCAGATTCAGCTCTCTCAGGTGTGAGGGGTTTGAAGTCAGTGCTGAAGCCAGTGAAGCACAGCCTTCCTCTGTTATACCGCAGTCTGAGACACTGTACAGAGACAAAGATAAAGAGAGACTATGTGTCTTGCTAGTACAGGGTCTTTATGTGCTCTTTTTAACTCTTTTACATTACAAGGGGGTTATACAGAAGTACCATGGTATTACCTTATGCTATTGCACTTCCCATGAGCACAGTGGAAAGTAATAAATATTTTGAACAAACATCTCTAAGTTTTATTGACAGCTGGGGAGAGAGAGAGAGATCACCACTTGACAATTCCAAGTCAAGGAAAGTCTTCTGACTGGGACTACGGTGATATACTGTGATGATAATGTGTGCACAACATTTTGCCTGGACACATTTTAATGCAAAACGTATGTGTTCATTTATAATCGGAACACGCATAAATCTGTGTTGTGCTGTGCTAAATTTACTCACTTCAGTTTCTCCAGTCTGCAGTCTGGAAGGAGAGAGGAGAGATGCTTCACTCCTGAGTCTCCCAGTTCATTTCTGGTCAGATTCAGCTCTTTCAGGTATGATGGGTTCGAACACAGAGCTAAAACAAGGTCTGCACAGCCTTCCTCTGTCGTACCACAGTTACTCAGACTGTGCATGGAAAGGGAGAAAGCAAGCAAAAACGTGAGATGAGTAAGAAGGAGCTTGTTCATCATCTCCCAGCAGCATAAAACACAAACATCTGTGTAGCTGGGATCTCACTGACTGCTGTAAACAGATTACTTGTAAAACCATAAAAGATTAATTGATGTCCCTTCTGATGTATAAGATTGTGTTTTTCTAAGAGATAACTCTGCAGTACAATAGATTCAGTCTCAAGAGGCTGTGGGTTAGCTCAGTTCAGGAAACAAACACGTGACATTAAAAGCTTAATTTTTTCATGGGTCTCAGTTTCTCACTCCAGTTTCTCCAGTTTAAAGTGTGGACTCTTTAGTAGAGCAGAGAGCTTTTTCACTCCATCGTCTCCTGGTTTATTGTGGCTCAGATCCAGCTCTCTCAGGTGTGAGGGGTTTGATCTCAGAGCTGAAGCCAGATTATCACAGTCTTCCTCTGTTATACTACACATAGACAGCCTAGGAAGAGAGAGAGAGAGAGAGAGAGAGAGAGAGAGAGAAAGAAATGGTTCAAAAATGGTTATTAAGAGAATGCATTTTGATAGAGTGTATGTGGAAATAGTAGATAATAGTAGGTACTTGTGAAAATATGATTAGAGTCATAATAAGATCACATAATACAGACCATTATAACCTCAGGTTATATTTATATATGGTAATTAGCAATTGCCTCCTAATAACATTTCTTTATTGTTGTTTGCAAGATAACAAGATAAACAGTTATTTTCAACCATTGCTGTTTTGACAATCCATCCTACCCATCAGAAATGACAGATATTCAGCCAGAATTTTCAGTGTGCATATGGCTTCATAGTAAAATGTACCCTCCGTAACACCCAGCACATAGAGCTAAAATATGCTATGAAAGGACTTTTCTATAATTCTGTTTGTTGTCCATATAGAGTTATTCTGAAAAAATCATAAGAGATTAAGCATAGAGGATCACATCCCTTTAGCACAAGTCCTTCTTGGGTACATTTTAAATGTGTCACAAGTATCCCAGGTGCCACAAGTGGAACACCTCTTCATTTTTACAGTAGTGTTGCTGCTGTACTAATTGCATTAGTAGTTTTTCCCCAAGTGTGGATAGTCGCACAAGACATCTTAACGTAAGCAGAGTTTCTTTGTGCTGGCCAAGAAAGGAATGTATCAATAATCAAAATCACCCCCCCCCCCAAAAAAAAAAAAATAAAATAAAATAAAAATTAGATGTGATAGCAGTTTACACCAGGAAGTACTGTTCCTTACTTTCTGTATCCGGGTAAAGGAGTGATGAGTAGTACTATGTACTACTAACTTTGCCTGTGTATTTTCTGAAGGATACACCCTTCAGTAAATACATTAATTTGGCACTTACAGATCAAACCGTTTCTTCACACATTTTATTTTTTTTTTATCTTATTTGTGCTACTGTAACATCACTCACCCCAGTTTTGGTACTTTACAGTGTGAATCCATCAGTAGAACAGAAAGTTCCTTCACTCCAAAGTTTCTTCTTCTAACTCTCCTTAATTCCAGCTCTTTCACGAGTAAAGGGTTTTTACCGAGAGCTGAATACAGATAATCATAAACTCTCTCTGCAGCAGGATCCTTCAGCAGCCTGCATAAAGAGTACCAACATATTCATCTCACTAAACATTTTGTAAATCACTTCTGCTACTTATTTAACCATTCAGGGCAGAATTCCAGTTTAGTAGCAGGACTGCTGAGAGCAGATTCATTTGCACTATGTTATTATTATGAACGTAATAGGAGCATAAAATTAATTCTGAGTGCCCTTGCACATACTGTATACATGAACAAATATTAATTACTCTAGAAAATATAATAGTTTTAATTGGAAAAATGTATGGAAACAAGTAAAATACATTAATTTAGAAAATTTAGTACAATATATTTGATAACAGCTATTAATGATTAATTAATTAATAGCTGTTTTTCAAAAAGAAGCTGAATTCAATTGAATTCATTTGAATTTAATTTGAGTCTTCAAAATTGCCCAACATTTTATTATTTATTTGTTTCGGAGGACAAATGTTTCACCCCCGTTTCCTTTGGTTAGAGAGTGGATATTACAGACCATACCCCCTATGCAGAGCAGGAACATATGTCACAAATGTGCATCCTCACTTTATACTATTACAACTACCTTTACTTATTGTCACACCTCCGTCTCAGCTGCTCTCTACTCCAGCCTATCAGTGTTTTGCATTGCTGGCCCACTAATCACCGGACTAACCAGGTCATGGGCTGTTGATCATGTTCAGCTGTTTCCCATTCACAGTCTAATTGCTCCTCAGTGTATAGCCTATACAGTTCCTGGTTTCCCAATCAAGTTTCTCAGCTGGAGTTATTGTCTGTGATCTGAATAATTTGTCAATCTTTGCTCTTCATAAAATGAATAAACTGTCTAAACAGTTAATGTGGATCTGAGAGCATGAGTGGAAATTAGGCTTTATCTTCCCATGTAAATATTGGATTTTTATTAATAATTGAATTCACGGTTTTCAGTAAAAATGGGCATATTCAGAACAAACTCATCTTGCTATGAAAACATTGTTTGTCTGTTTATATGGAAATCCTCTGTACATTATTGCTTTTCTTCAAATACTATAAATTGTTCACCTCAGTGTTTCCAGTCTATAGCGTATATCCTTCACTAGATCGCAGAGGAGGTTCACTCCTTTGTCTCCTGGATAATTTCCTCTAAGATCAAGCTCTCTCAAGTGTGTGGGGTTTGAACTCAGAGCTGAAGCTAGAGCAACATATCCTTTCTCTTTCACATTGCAGTCTGAAAGTCTAAAATAAGGACAGAAGGCACTTAAATAGTTTTAGTAGTGGACAATAATGTATTGTACCTTTACAGAGTAAACCTTTTAAAAAGGGAACAAAGCATGTCCCAGGAAAAGACAATACATATTTTGTATAGTTTATAAAATGCTATGAAAAAAATACACTAGAGGAACTTGAGGTATGAGGTATTCTTTATAGCAGGTGTTTACCCACCTCAGTATCTCAAGTTTACATTTTGAATTTCTCAGTCCAGCAGAGAGCAGCTCCACACCTGAATCCTGTAAATTATTGTTACTCAGGTCCAGTTCTCTCAGACATGAATTTGAGCAGAGAACTGGTACTAGAGCCTCACAGCTTTTCTCTGTAAGGCCACAGTTATTGAGCCTAGAAGTATAAAAATACAACAGTATTTTTGCACCGTTTGGAGACTCATAAACCAGCTATGCATCATGTACCAATACCACATGTTTACATGCACGTATGAACATGTTACCAAACTAAAGTAATTACTTGCTTAAGAATGATGAACTCTGTTTTTGTGTTTTTTCAAGCATGGATCATTTTTCAAAGTGTTGCATATATTCTTGTACAGTTGTTTAGCCAACCTAAATATGTTGATGACAAATGTTTGACAGAGCAAGGCTACATTTAGTTCATTCAAGAGCTCTGAGGAATGGTCTCATTGCATTGCTACCACTGACAACCACAATTTTAACAGACATTTCCCAAACATTATCAATGATGAGAGGGTTCTAACAAGCCAAATGAGCTAACTTAACTTGTTCATTGACATAGGTTTACAGAAAGGACGCCTTGCATTTGAGAGAGAATCATTTCTTCTGCTCCGACACGACTGCACACTGATTAACCCACTATCTCCACTGCTCTATAAGGTGCATTCACACAACTACTTAACATTGGAGGTGATGATACACACACACAAGTATGTTCTAAAAAAGTGCTCACTGCCCATTACAGTCAGTAAGTGCTTGCCCATGATGCAATATTTTATCAGCATAAATTTCCCCAGTCGTTTACAAACAAATATCTGAGTAAATTAAGACTCAAGTTTGGGAGCCAGTCACATATACATGT
>NC_044507.1:5017500-5125000 GCF_902362185.1 Chanos chanos
TGCTGTTTCAGTCCTACTTAATGGCCCAAAATACTATTACATTCAGTGATCAGAGACAAGATCAATTTAACCTCAAAGAGCATAAGTTATGGGCTAAGTTACAAGGAGATGTAATTGTTAAAGGAATCCTATAATTTCAAACGAACCCATTTGATGTGTAATATTTAATATTAACACTCTTAATTTTATTAGAGAGATAAAATCACACCAGGTAATGGGCATGGATTAATAAGGACTCTTCAGTGTAGAGATTATTTTAACTAAAATGTAACATTGCAGGTTTTCAGTGTGTTGAACAAGATTCACCTCAGTATCTCCAGTTTGCAGTGCGGGTTTTTCAGCGATTCAAAGAGCAGCCTCACTCCTGAGTCTCCAGGGTCATTCCCTCTGAGGTCCAGCTCTCTCAGGTGTGAGGGATTTGATCTCAGAGCTGAAGCCAGAGCAGCATATCCTTCCTCTCTTATACTACAGTCTGAAAACCTTGAAGGGTGCCAGACGTTTGTTAATGTTTGAGTTTTAAAACAAACTTCCACAATCTTTATATTTTTAAAATAGCTGATAACTATTATTCTTACTATTATTATTATTATTAATTTATGTGTGCAACAAGTACAAATTAAGATCAATTAGAAAATATTTAAGTATGTCTTTTTCACATAGCTTTGTAAAGCAAATACTTAATGCTTATCAATTTATTGTGAATATAGGTTGTGATAATAAAGAGTAATTGTAAAGATTGTGAATATACACATTCACTAAAAACAAAATACCATCTCCCACTCTAAGGTAAGGTGTAACACACAGGGAAACACACAACAAATCAATTTACTACTTCTAAACAGTGGAACAAATGCTATGTTGTCATTTTGAATCACAAATAGAATGTCTGCCGTACATCAGTTTTTCCAGTTTGCAGTGTGAATTCTTCACCACATCAGCAAGCAGCTTCATTCCTGAGTCTCCTATTTTATTTCTACTCAGATCCAGCACTCTGAGATGTGAGGGGTTTGAACTCAGAGCCGAAGCCAGAGCTTCAAAGCCCTTCTCTGTAATACTACAGTTACAAATCCTGCAAAGAGATAAAGGAGAAAATTAAAGTTAGAAATCTGAAATAATATTGTCAATCACTTGGATAAAACCTGAGTTTGAATCAGCTACATTGTCAGTGATTTATATGACATGCTTAAGTATGATGACTTGTAAGTGATTGGACCTACAACTATGTATTCACCTTCAAGCCGCCAGTGAGCAGTTAGATTTTTATCTGATCCAGAAAAAACATAAATCACTGTAATAATGTGGAGCTTTTAGTATTCAGGCTGGTTTTACATTTTAGATACACATTGATGTAGTGGTTAATGCAATCAGTAACATGTTTTAATGTTGATGCCACAATACAATAACATAGTGTCTTCTGTTGAGCATGCCATCGCAGCTAAAGTAAGTACAGAGAGGGTAAAATTGTGGGAAACCGGAGTAGTCTTTCATAGTGAGTAATCCCTACACTGTAGATCATTCCCTGCCATTTAACCAGGGGTGGACAGTAACGAAGTACATTTACTTGAGTACTGTACTTAAATTTCTGAGTATCTGTACCTTTACTTATCAATTTTTCTGGAAACATATGACTTTTACTCCACTACATTTGAAAGACAAATATTGTACTTTTGACTCCACTACATTTCTGTGAAGGTTCTCGTTACTCATTACCTTGAAGCCTAGCTTTGAAGTCAGCGGACGAATTTTCTTTTCTAAAATGTGATAGACCATATTGTGTTCGCCACAGGAAAAAAACAATCACACTAAACTACTCCTACGTTGTCAGTCAAGTTCAAAGTGCAGGCTGCATTGGATTTTTATGGATTTGCCCATCAAACTGTCGTATTTGGACCAATGTTTTGTCTCAATTGGTTTTCAAGCTAAGTGGCTCCTGTCTGCTTTCACGGGCTGAGTTCACCTAACTTTTTTTATAGGTGGCTGTGATGTAGTGCTCACTGCTCACTTATACAATCATGTTCGCTACATGAGATGCGACTTGAAAATCACGAATAATATGTTTGTGATTGTGTGACGAATTTGGTGACAGAGGCAGACCACAACTGCTGCTGTTAACACAGTGCGTGAATGCTTCCTGGAACCAGTTAGCTTGGAAACCAGTTGGGACATAACACTGGGTCCTGTGTGAATCCACTGCTGATGCATACTAATAGCTAGCGAAAATGCAGAGTTAACGTTACTGACTAAAGTCCTTTCAGAAATATATGTAATTTGGCTTTTTTAAACACTGAACTTGTATACTTGCTTAATAATGATGTTATGATGATGAAAAAAATACTAATAAAAAACTGTTAAAAAATTGTTTCTGATTTACAGAACACACACACACACACAGCCAGAGCTGTGTCAGAACACTACCATGCTGTTTTGTGGGGGTGGGTTGGGGTGTTAAATAAAAAAATGAAAATGACAATGGCTGCCCTTTTGTCGATTCAACTATGTTTCTATAGGCTTTGTAACATATTCCACAAGCTTTTTATCCTACAAGTTCTGCAAGCAAGTCAATGTAGGTTCTTTCAGGGTCATTAGGTTCTGTAAATGCATTGTGGTAACAATACAACAATGTGTTGATATTAAAAAGAAAATGTACTTTTGAATACTTAAGTATTTTTAAAAGCAAGTACTCCAGTACTTTAACTCAAGTGAAAATTTGACTGAACAACTTTCACTTGTATTGGAGTAATATTTGACCAGGAGTATCTATACTTTGACTCAAGTAATGGAGTTGTGTACTTTGTCCATCTCTGCATTTAACACCCCCCTCAACCCATTCTACATCCCTCATAAAGAAGAAAAAACAAAACCAGATGACTAGGGTTCAAAGGAGACTGGCTTGCCTTCAGTGGGTGGCATGGAAATGTAACATCCAAAGTGTAGAGCATCTGATCTATGAAGCATATAACCCCTATCTATACTTCAACAGTGAATGGGTTTCTATGCAATACAGTTCATCATTCTGACAAAAACTGCATACCACGTAAACATAATGACTGAAGTTTTTACTAAATGCTATTTTAAGAAAGTAAACATTTTTCAAATTGTTTCTACTTCCCTGTCCTTCAGAAAATGAAAGCACTGTTCTTTAACCATTGCTAACCATTTTTGAACTAATCATCAAGTACTCCTGTTTCCTGTTCATTAACTCATTATGTCTCTTGTATACATACCCTTGTATTCTCAGTTGCACTCTGTGAAGTCTCTCTCAGTTAGCATCCTTGTTCGTTTCTATCTCCCTGTTCTTAGTTCCTGCTGTCTTTCTAAGTTCCTTGCTAGCCTCCCTGTCCCTGGTTTGCTTTCCCGTCTTTCATTAGTTTTTCACCTCAGCCTTAGCCCATTTCCTGGCTTCTTATTTTGTCTTGCTCGCTTTGATCAAATCTACCAGTTTTGATAACTGAGTTTTAATATTATGTTAGCTGCTGTGCCTCAGGTACTGGCTGTGGTTGGGACAGTTCAGAGGGGCTAAGGGAATTAAGTCCAGGATTGGAGCTAGGATTTTGTTGCTATAAAGACAGCAGCAGAAATCATTGGCACAGAACTACCACAACTTCATAACATCTACACAACTCACTGCAAAAGGAAAGCCCAAAACACCATTAAGGACACCAGCCACTCCGCTCATGTTCTGTTCTCGTTCCTTCAATCTAAAAAACATTACCAGAGCATCAAATTACACACCACCCATCTCAGTAACAGTTTCTTCCCACAGGCAGTCAAGCTGTTGAACAGCTGATAAAACCTTATGCACATATGTTGTTCTATAATATGTAATGTCATCATGTACTGTATATTGTGTATATAATGTATACATAAGTGTGCATATTGTACATAATCTTTATAGGTCTACAATGTCCTCATTTTTGTGTTGGTTTTGTGATGATAGTGTGTGTGAGTCAGAGCAACTCACTCTAATAACCTTTTTGCCTAATTTTTCCAAAACTAAAGAGTTGGTGATTGTCTTCCTGAGAGGGTAAAGGCAGCTCTTCTGCCCCTAACTATCAATGGCCAGGGCATAGAAAAACTGCACAGCTTTAAGTTTCTTGGATCAATGATTTCCATCTCTCTGAAATGGGATGATAATACTACTAACACTGTCAAAAAAGTACACTAGAGAAACTTTTGTGCCAGGTCAAAAAATGAAGGTTGTCCAGCAAGGGTATTACGTAGCTCTACAGGGCTATAATAGAACGTTTGGTTTGCTTCTTGGTAACTTTATGGCATGACAACTTGATGACTCAGGTAAGGAAACAGTTGGACAGCTAGAATCATATGCTTGGACTCAAAAATTACCAACTGTGAGATAACTTCCATGTCAAACATCTATGTGATCCCTTACCCTGCATAAAGGATTGAAAATAGTCCAGGGCTCATCAAAAATCTCCAGTTTACTCAATAGCACTGTAAGACTATACAGTTACTGAGTTGCAACTGGACTAAATAGCACCATCTTCGTGAATGTAAATAACCACTAGTCTTTTAATTGTGCCTGTCACTTTTTTTCAATAATTGATGTTATTATTTCATGTTCTTTATTCATTTTTCTAAATCTTACAAATTGCTGACCATGGTTTTTTTTATTGTTCTGCTGTTATAAGCACACTGCAGCAAATTCCTAACAACTACATCAGTATGGCGATGAGTATTGAACCTGAATTTAAAAATCACTTTTACAGTGGACTGTAACACTTTGTTTTTTCTTTAAGTTGTTTTCATTCTTGATTTCTATTGGATCTTTAAATTAATTCAAAATGCTGTGCTTGAAATTTCATCTGATTTCTAATCTGTAATGTATATGTTTGCTCTTTGTGGTATTTGTAGCACACGGAAAGGGCCTGTCTTATAATTTATTTACCATGGGTTTTTTTTTTTTTTTTTGCTGTTGTTATTGTTTTTATTTTGCTTTTTTCATTGTTTCCTCATCTGCAGACATACCTCATGCATTTTCAAAAAAAAAAAAAGACGTCAGTTTAATCAGGTTTGAAGATGTTTGTAAAATTTACAGTTTCTTAAAGTTAGGTTTTTGTCTTTTTCCATCTTCTTTTTCTTTTTTACTCACTTCAGTTCCTTCAGTTCACAGTGTGGATTCCGCAGAGGATCAGAGAGCAGCTTCACCCCCATGTCTCCTGGTTTATTCTCATTCAAATTCAGCACTCTAAGATATGAGGGGTTTGAGCTCAGAGCTGAAGCAAAGTCTGCAAAGCCTTCTTGTGTTATGTTGCAGTCACTCAGCCTGCATGTAGACAGACAAGGTTAGAGCGTGGTCAGGAGTCTTTATGGCCCTGTTTACACCTATGAGTTCTAAGATCAGAAAAATAAAGAGATGTATCTCTGATTATTTCTAGATGGAAGTCTGACCTCTAGATAAGAGAGTTTTCTGTTGTACTAATCAGTATGAGTAAGGAACTGTAGTTTTGATCATTTTTACTGACATCCAGAACACAACATAAAACATACACACAAACAGGTGTACAAAAGGTATAATATTTACATAAAGTTATTCCTCTCTCCATCCCTTTTTGTGCCTTTTCAAAGTGTTTAAATATATAGAGACAGAGCGCATTTAGGCTGCGCCTATGCCATGGGGGAAAACAACACTGCATTTTCCACTGATTTGCATTGCACAGTTCTCTTTATTGTCTTAAAACTAAAATTGCAACCATACTAAAAAGCTTTTGCATAGTGGGTTGCACAACAACTAAGATAACTAACCCTGATTTAAGCTTTTGCATGGCTCCAAAACCAAAACGGAGCCAAAGACATAATAGCTAGCTTTAAGCTATTAACATGCAGGAGGGCTTCCTAGCCACGGGGACCTTATGCTCCAACTACCCAGATAGCATGTCATGACAGTTAAATATAACGCTAATAGTAGTTCCAGTCATATGAAATACTAGGCTTACAGTTAGACTTGAGCATTTTGATCTTACATGGCAATATCGCAAGTTCATACGACATTTATTCAGACTGATACAGAGCATTGAGGGTAATGCTAATAGTCGTGCTAATAATGTGTAATAGTGCAGCTATACCTGAGCATTTTGATCTTAGATGACAAGATACCAAGATCATATGTCTTTGATTCAGACTGATACAGGACAAGGAGGATAATGGTAATAGTAGTGCTAATAATATGTTGTCTAATAGTAGGCTATCTAGATGACAATATTGACTGGCTTAGCCTACCTGGTGATTCAATCAGGTAAGGGTACAAGTCAAAATAAGTGATGGCTGGCCACTCTGTGGTTTGGAAGCTCTAAGATGCCATGAATTATATTTAATTTAGATTGTGTTTTCTCATGATAACGTGTTATTTTTTATTGTATTCTCGAGATCTCGAATTAATCATGTTGCTATCTTGAGAAAGCAAAGTTTCATTATTTCGTGATAGTGACATAAATAAATCGAGATCTTGAGAAAATAAAGAAAAATATCACATTATCACAAGAAAACGGAATGTAAATGAAATGTAAATATGGCATCTTACGACTTCCATGGTGTGGGGTCATTTTTCCACACTGATTTTGGCATAGAAAAGGGACACCGAGGGAGTCTAATCAGATTGAGTTTTTCTATATAATTGTCCCTTTCTTCGGTTGGAGGGGTATTGAAATAGGCTGGTGTTGACATTTTATGTTGAAGACACAGCTGTTTGAAGTCACAGTGTCCCGCAATTTCCCATTCGTTCCCTTTCAACCCCACTGAATGTTTTCCCCCACGAGGGGCGTGGCTTTCCCTCCGATGAATTGTTGCGCTCTGTCTTTATGTTCATTGTAAGGAGAATAACAAATAACATTCCAACAACACAATGATCCCCAAAACAACCTCAAGACAAAACAAAAGTGAAGGGTCTGTAAAAAACAAACAAAAAAAATAAGTCAAAGTTTTGCAGCAACTATCTCAGTGTCTTGTTTTGAGTGTTATCAAAGATGAATATAGAGACTAGAAAACTTTGGCAGTTCAAGATCTCTTTTTCCAGCCCTATTCAACATTATAGAAATAGGTTCAGTAGTGTTATTCTTGGCAGGAAAGGCAAAACAGGGTTTTTAATCCTCCACTGAACTTTTGCTAAAATAAAATATTTTGCACATGTTGAAAAACATATGTCACATCTCAATAATGGTATTACTTGTTTTCCTCTGTCATGTTTGTTTTTTTTCATTGAAGGTACCAAAACTCCTGGATGTGACTATATGTCATACATTATCAATGTCAGACCAAATGCTGAGACAGCAGCTGCAGCCACATCAACAAGTTATATTCTATCATAATTTGTTGATTATACTCACTCCAGTTTCTCCAGTTTAAATTGTGGATTCTTCAGAAGATCAGAGAGTACCCTCATTCCTGAGTGTCCTGTTTTATTCCCACTTAGATTCAACTCCCTCAGGTGTGAGGGATTGGACCCCAGAGCTGAAGTCAGGACAGCAAAACCTTCCTCTTTTATTCTGCAGTTTGACAGACTATAAAGACAAAGAGAGAGAAAGAAATTACCATTTTGATTCAATGCAGGCTGACACAGTTTGCACACCATCAGCACAAGATTGGTATCATTCTAATTTTTAAAAAGTACTTGTCACCCCCTGGTGTCACGCCTTGAACTCTCAGCCCTTCCACTGGTCAGTTTTAGGTTAGTTTTGTGCTACTTCCTGGTTTCCTTCCTTTCCCCTTGTTGGATTAATTATTGGTTCCACCTGTGTGGAAAATACTCCTGATTTTCCCTCAGTGTCTTAAGTGGAATTGAGTTGCATTGTTGTCCTGAATTGTCAGACTTGTGTCAAGAAGCTTGGATCCATGTCTGTAAGTTCCTAGAAGTCTTCTGTTTCATGTTTAGTCTTAATAAAGCTGAAAGGATCCTGCACATGCATCCTGTCTCTTCTACTAACTGTGACAGTACTCTAATACACAATGCCTATTTTGATTATCAAGTCTGCAGACTGTGGCATTACCAATATTTCCAAAGAAAACAATGGTAAACACATCCAACGTGACCATTATGTATTCATGTAGTGTGAGATAGATGCCTTCAGTTCCACACCCTGCAATTTTGTTATTGCCTTTATTTTTGCCTTGAATATGAACACTTTTACAATGCCTGCACTTGTGCCCATAGATTTTTGGCTACTGCTCTGCTGAACAATGTACTCACATCAGCTTTTCCATTTTACACTGTGGACTCTTCAGAAAAGAAGAGAACGGCTTCATTCCAGAGTCTCCTAGATTATTCTCGCTGCAATTCAGCTCTCTTAGGTGTGCTGGGTTTGAAATCAAAGCTGCACTCAGAGATTCACAGCTTTCTGCTGTCATATAGCACTCTGAAAGTCTAAACAGAAGAAGCATTTGTCAGTTGAAATGGCATACTTGCTGAGTACATTATTTTAAAAAGAAAGGCTTATTCTGAGTTGCTGTTTCAGTTATCAATATGTGGTAAGCTATGTGGCTTTTCACTAAGCATTACAGGTCACAATTCCTTTCCTATGCCTACATGATAGATATATGTATGTATATATATAATATGTGTGTATGTTTATGTGTGTGTCTTTTTGTCAGTATTTGTCTGTTGTGCTGTGAGGAAAAAAATGTGCAATGATACAAACATCTGATGAGTAGTGGAATTGCAGGGACATTTGCAGGGATAATGTGTGTATCCAAAGATGTACTCTGTGAACAATCTGCTCACTAAACACTCAGCCCATAGTGTATTCACCATTATGTTATTGGTTGGAGAGTGAATGACTCATCTACAAGGAAAATTACATTATCGAGAAAACATACCAGATTATCAGATATTTACTCACCCTAATGTTCTCAGTTTACAGTGTGGATCTCCCAGTCCAGCAGAAAGCAGCATCACTCCTGAATCCTGAAGATTGTTGTCAGATAGGTTCAGTTTTGTCACGCAAGAGGAAGTTGAGCTGAGAATTCTAGCTAGTGCTGAACAGCTAGTCTCTGTTAGGTTACAACTATCAAGCCTGAAATTAGAATCACATACTTATGTTAGTGACGTCTTCTAAGACTAATATATGTTTGCACCCCTGATGATAATGAGCAAAAATACTGACATTAGAGCAAAAAAATAACAAACACATATAATAAGATTCATTTTATGCTTACATATATGGCAAAACCACACATATTTATTCTACATAATTATTATATTTTTCTTTTCTCTCTGTTGAGATATATTATTTTCAAAAACATGTCAGAATTATTGGCATAATTGAAGATATCTTTTTGTAAAATCAAGCAAAGGTGAATATGCAATTAAATTCAGCCTATGTAAGTTAATGTCAGTAATGAACTATAGTTTTGGTTTTCTATCATTTCTTGTTCCTGCCATTTTAACTGACATTCTTAATACAACATAAAACATACACATAAACAGATATACAAAGGTTTGTACCCACCATAGTCATGAAATGAAATCATATGCTTTATGATTTGTTTGCACATCTAAATGTGTGTTTGTGTGTGTGTGTGTGTGTGTGTCTGTGTGTGTGTGTGTGTGTGTGTGTGTGTGTGTGTGTGTGTTGCAATTCATGAAAATAATGGTCATTGCTGTCAAATGCTTTTGAGGGTTTGTGGGGAAAACTTTGTAAATTTCTTTTTAGGACACTGACAAATATATAATAACATGCTGTTATAATAACTAGGGCTGGGTATTGGCACAGATGCCCCGATTCGATTTGATTCCGATTCACAAGATAACGATTTGATTCAATCTGATTGGATTCGATTTCGATTCAATAGGAATGAGATATGAAATACTATATAACAGGTTTCCATATTTGGAGAGATATTTAAGGGCGTAGTTCTTTTAAAACAAATCCAACCTGTCTCTTTCAAAGCACAAAAAAGACTAACTGAAAAGAATAGCTGAAAATAAAAATGGGCAAGTCTAAAAGTCACATGCCATTTTTCACAAGGACTTGCCAAAACAAAAGATATGTGCCAAAACATAAATTAGAGTTCGTAATTCAACTTAAATACAAACAACAACGTGTGTATAAATGTATATTATGTAAAAGTTTGGTTTTGCCTCCAATGTTATGACAATGTGAGATTCACTGAGTCATGTGACTAAGCGTTGCGCGAGATCAAAAGTCTGTAGCGCACCATGCGCACTCCATAGCAACAGCTATGTGCTTTGGCTCGACTCAGCGTATTAGCAAGACTCTGAAATGTCAAAGCAGACATCCCTCGGGGTAGGTTTTTTTTAAATACCATGTGATGGTGCAATAAAGTCGCACCACAAACAGCAGGAATTTGACAAACGCGGTTTCGGAATTCATACCTGTGGCTATTTTCAATTGCCTTTATTGCCTTTAATACAACAGTTAGGCTATGTCAGAGCCTGTCCATTTAATTCTCTGGCTATGTTTAACCATTGCAGAAATGAACCTCGAAAACTGGGAAAAAATGCATATTAGCCTAAAAGATCAATCCATAAATTTCACAGATTGATATCGAATTGGGCGAATTTTACAAAATGATTAATGGAAGTCTTGCACCCTTTGGAGAACATAGACTAAAAGAAAAAAACTTAATAGCATTTCTTAGAAAAAGAATAAGCAAGGCAAATGCATTTCTCAGCAGTTATTATAGTTTTTACTTACAGGGTATTTGTAGAGGCTTTAATCACTGGCAGGAGCCCTAGGAGACACTCATCTGATCTGATGAACTTCTTTAGGTCAAACACATTCAGTGCTTTCTCTGATGTCAGTAACACAAAGACCAGAGCTGACCACTCAGCAGGAGAGAGTTCAACTCTGGAGAGACTTCCTGAACTTAGGTAGCTTTGGACCTCCTCCACTAGAGAATAATCATTCAGTTCATTTAAACAGTGGAACAGATTGATGGATCTCTCTGGAGAGAGATTTTCTCTGATTTTCTCCTTGATGTACTTTACCGTTTCCTCTTTGCTCAGTGATCCTCTGCCTTTTTCATCCTGTAGGCCTTGTAAGAAAGCCTGGCTTGACTCCAGTGAGAGACCCAAAAGAAAGCGGAGGAAAAGGTCTAGGTGTCCATTTTCACTCTCTAGGGCTCTGTCGATTGCATCTTTATGCAGGCTAAAAATATGCTTTCCCCTGAAAGATTTCCCGATGCTGATGATGAGAGATTTCTGTGTTGATAAGAGACTTACATTATTATTGGTGAATGTCAGGAATACATACAAGGCAGCAAGAAATTCCTGAATGCTCAAGTGCACAAAGCAGAACACTTTTCCCAGGTACAGGCCAGACTCCTCTCTGAAGATTTCAGTGCAGAGTCCTGAGTACACTGATGCTTCTCTGACATCAATGCCACACTCTTTCAGGTCTTTTTCATAGAAGATCAAATTCCCTTTCTTCAGCTGTTCAAATGCCAGTTTCCCCAGTGACAGAATGTTCTCTTTATTCCAGTGTGGATCCATCTCATAATGTCCATCATACTTCTGATTCCTCTGTTTGGTCTGAAAGATCAGGAAGTGTGTGTACATTTGAGTCAGAGTCTGTGGGATCTCTCCACTCTCTGCTTCAGTAAATATTCTCTCCAGAACAGTGGCTGAAATCCAACAGAAGACTGGTATGTGACACATGATGTGAAGGCTCCTTGTTGACTTGATGTGTGTGATGATTCTATTGGCCAGGCTCTGATCACTGATTCTCTTCCTGAAGTACTCTTCCTTCTGTGGGTCATTAAATCCTCGTACCTCTGTGACCTGGTCAACACACTGAGGAGGGATGAGGTTGGCTGCCGCTGGACGGGATGTTATCCAAAGGAGAGAAGAGCGCAGTAAATTCCCTTTCATGAGGTTTGTCAGCAGAACATCTACCGAGGTTTTTTCTGTTACATTACATAACACCCTGTTGTTTCTGAAATCAAGGCGAAATTGACATTCATCCAAGCCATCAAAGATGAACATAACTTTGTTTTTGTCATAATTGGAAAACATTAGTTCTTTTGTTTCTGGGAAAAAGTCATGGAGAATATCCTTCAAGCTGTGATGTTCTCCATTTTTCAAATTCAGCTCCCGGAAAGGTAGTGGAAATATGAACTTGATGTCCTGGTTTGCTTTTCCTTCAACCCAGTCCAGAATAAACTTCTGCACAGAGACAGTTTTTCCAATGCCAGCGATACCTTTAGTCAACACAGTTCTAATGGGTTTGTCTTGTCCAGGTAAGGGTTTAAAGATGTCATTGCATTGTATTGGTGTATCTCCTGTTTCTTGTCTGCTGCATGCTATTTCAATCTGTCTGACCTCATGTTCATTATTGACCTCTCCACTTCCACCCTCTGTAATATAGAGCTCTGTGAAGATTTTGTTGAGGAGTGTTGGATTTCCTTGTTTTGCTATTCCCTCAAATACACATTGAAAGTTTGCTTTCAGTTTTGACTTCAATCCATGCTGAATACCAATAATCTGCTCATCTAAACAAATTTAAAATCAAAATATTAATGATAGTCTGTAAGGCAATAGGAACACAATTTAAAATTAAATAATAAAATAGCATAATTAAATAAAGCATGGTCAGGTCAATAAATTTACTTCTAAAGAATTTATTCCATATTTGTGGGCTGAAATATTATCTGAAGTCACAGGTATCTTACTTTTTTCCAGTTTATCAGCAAGGTCAGTGTGATTCATGTTCCTTAGGAAGTGCAGTGTGATCTTCAGAACTCCCTCCCTAGCACTGATCTCATCCTCTTTCAGACCGTCAAAGCATTCTGAGATATCTTCAGATACTATCCTCTGAAAGCTTTTTAGTTCGCTCTTCACAAAGTTGATCATTTTACGTTCAAGGATCTTAAATTGAATAATTTCAAAAGCAAAGTAAAGCAACATTTAGTTGAAAAAGTGATATAAGAATCATTTCCGTACAAGAGAACACATAGCAGAAAGTATCTGTGCCAAAAGATGTAATGTTTGCTGTAATTTAGCCATAGTCAGCCATACCAGTAACATTGTCGACAATGAATGAAAAAGACTGAGCCTTAATGTGTGATTATGAACACTGTAAACATTTGTCATGGTCTGTTAAAGTAAAGCCGTCACCATAAAGGCAGGATTGTACTAAATAAGTGCATCTGCACTTACATTTCTAAGCACTTTTAAACAACTTTTAAACTTCTAAAAACTTCTCTAAACACATTTAAGGTTATCTGTTTGCTGCTTGTGGTCATGTCAAAGATATATTAATCTGCTCCTTAGATAGTACAAAGCCCACCTCAAATATGGAGTTGACATCTTTGAGATTCTGGTCAGAATGAAAACTGGACATCTCAGTCTGTGTCTCCTCCTTTTTGATGCTGTACTCCAAATGTAAAGAGACATTTTACAACAAACTGCATCTAAAGAATGTTTTAACAGCTGTACATGCTTTTATTCGATTATGTGAGAAATTCTTAAATGGAGTTCAAATGAACAGAGGTTCATATCATATGCCTGAATTAGTCCTTTTAGGTTTGCACAGTAGAAGTTGAGTACCTGGGATAATAACAAAATGGTAGGTGGGTGATCTTGCCACTCTTTCATTTAAACAACAGTAACTAAGCAGAAATACGTATAACTTGCCAATAAATCTGCTCAAGTTTGTAGCATAAGTCAAGAAAGCAATGAACAGTCCTCTGAGTTCAGGTCTTGAAAAAAAAAGTGTAAAACTGGCTTGTGATTCAAGATACTGACCACTTTCCAACCAATGAATTAAGTTTGTGTTTAAGTTTTTCCTTATCATATCTTTCATACTGCTTATTGCACAACCCTGTGTTCCAGTCTTTACATGTATGTATGTATTAACATGTGCCATTTCCCACACATTTAAGGACTCTTTTTCTCTTTACATTCTGTGAGTTTTTCTTTTAGGTTACTGGTGTAAACTGACAGTATTAAATGAAAATATCATAACAATAACCTTTGGTCATCAGGAATGCCTCCCTCTCTGAAGGCGGGTGGCGGTCCCATGGACCCATCACTCTTCATGGACACACAGCTGGGTACAGGTGAGTCTGATCTGTCCTGCTGGGCACTGTGACTGGCAGAGAGTGGAATGTTATACATAGTGGCATGCTACATAATTGTTTAGCTAGAGATAAAGCTCAGATAGAGGTAAGCTAAGCATATGGTGACATTGATACGTATATAACCTCACCAAATGAATTCTTTAGGTTAGATATTTTCGTTAAGTCTGTCTAATATTTGGGACAAGCTCAAATGCCCAAAAGTGTAATAAAAATGACGAGCTATCCACCAGTAACCTGGCTATAGACTCTAGTATGCCAAGTGAAACAATGAATAACAACTGTTTATATGATTATGGCCTTAAGCACTTCACTTCTGTACTGGTTCTTTTTCAAAGCAAATGTAGAATTACTTAGTGTCCACTAAATTCACAACCATTACAGTTGTCTATACAATGAGCTTCAAGCATTTAATTTACATATTCATTGGAAAGAAATTATTGGTGAATTGTGTGTGTTCATTCCTCTTTTTAATTCTGTGAGTTTGTCTTTGAGATCAAAGGTATAAAATATCTTAATTTAAAAATTCCTTTATCATCATAATAACCTTTGTTTATCAGGAATGCCTCCCTCTCTGAAGGTGGGTGGCTGTCCCATGGAATCATCACTCTCACAATCAGGTGAGTCTGATCTGTCCTGCTGGGCACTGTGACTGGCAGAGAGTTGAAGATTATACATAGTGGCGTGCTACATAATTGTTTAGAGAGTGCTATAAAAATTATTGAAGCATAGCTAAAGACATACTAAGCATCAACACCGATACCAATGTACATATATATATATGTACATATATATATATATAGGGGTGTAACGGTACACAGAAGTCACGGCTTGGTTCACACCACGGTTTGCACATCATGGTTTGATACACAGTTAGGTACGACGGGAAAAAAAGAAAAAAAAATCCAAATGCGTAAGGCTAGGTTTCTTTCATTTATTTTGAACAGACAATAGTGCAAGTTACAGTTTGTTCCATGTAGTGTTGTATAGTCTCCGCTGATGTAGCTGGTACAGCCTGTAGTGCAGTAAAGGTGCAATAGAATGGAAATCATGATTTTCCTTGCCCTTTTAAATTCCTTGAGGTGAATGTGTTATGGAAACATTGTCAAAGTATGAAAATATGCATTTTACTTCTAAAGCCGTACAATATATGTAAGGAAGACAAGCCATTATAATGCACGTTCTGAATTCTGTGTGTTTGTGATGTCACAACTGCACATGGCCCCCTACAGCAGCAAGAAGCCAATTGTCGGCTATTGAGAGCCAGCATTGTCATCTATTCTTCATTAAGACATGCGGTTTGCTTCTTACTACAATGTACCGATTAACCATGACAAAAGGTCCGTGAAAGCTTATGTCATTATATGTTTGCACCAAAATCAGATCCCTAATCTTAGGGAGAAGAGAGCAAACCAACAATGAGAGAGTGAAATGAGAAACTCATGCTTCTGATACTTGGTTCCACATTACGCTGATCAATTTTCGCACATATTATGCTACCGTGTATTCTCCGTACGACTGCATGCACTGAACCGTAATGTCTGTACTATGACGGTTCTGGACGAATACACATATCGTTACACCCCTAATATATATAGCATCAAAGTGAGTGAGTATGGGGAAAATGTTTTGAGAGACTCCTCTTAAGTTATGCTTTATGCATTTGTTGTTTCATATAGCTTTCTTATTTGATTGCCTTAACACAGCTCACCTCCCAGCTTCATTGAGCTCCTCGGACGGATTCATTTTAGAGGCAGCAGTGCCTTTCTCGCATGGTCCTGAAAAACTCATCTCAGAGGTAACATTTCTCTCCTCAAGTTCAGGTTATGGAAATAAAAGAGCTACTCATGACTCCTGTCAGCACACCTGTCAAACACATCACATACAGTCTTTGTAACTGAGACTCCAACTTCACATTCCCCAACAATCAAATCTCTTTCAAAATCACTAAGTTCTTTTCCTTTAGTAATGGAATCCAAACAAAACAACGGCTGAATAGACCAGTCAAGCATTTTTAAATATGACCCTTAGCATAATGGACTATTTACCGCTTAATTATTTCATGAACTGAACCTGTATAGAATCAAACACTTTCGATATGCCTCTTAGCCATAATTTCCAGTATTTTAATCACTATTTGCATGTTCCCCCTAACTTCCATTGGGGACAGAAAGAGTTAGCTGCTAAGGACAAGTTAACTCATATAATACATCAAGTGTGGGATCTTGACAGACAGTTTGTAAACTGTACTGCTGAACACACATGGTTAGATTAGTATACAAAAGGCAGGAAGTGTGTTTAATGATTTATGAGTCTACAGCCAAAAACTTATTGTATTTGGGAAGAACAGAAGCAGTTCTTTTCTGGATACACAGTGTGACTATTTACACAAGACACCACTGTCTCTATACCTTACTGCTCTCATAAAATGCTTCACCTCCTGAGAAATCTGTGACAGACTTTCTGAAACACTTAGACGTGAAGTGAGAATAATGCGTTTTATCATTCATCTCTTATGAGTTGCCTTTCACTACTCTGTGACCACAGCTTAGCAGTGATGACCTTGTGATGATCAGTTTCATCTATTGCCAAAAACTTGGTTGTGCATGCATCCCTTGCAAAAGGAGTACTGAATCAAGACCCTATATTCATATTCTGACCAGAAATTAAAGAACACATTTCCACCACATGTCTGTAAACTCAAGTATGTTAATTAATCGGCAATAAGGACTGGAACTTCTTATTTGTTGCTTGTTTGTTTGTTTGTTTTGTTTTTTGTTATGTAAGAAACCCCCATCAAAGGTTTGGTAACAGTGGCAAGCACAGTCCTTACAAGCACAAAACTTTGTCTGAAAAAAAGTAAATAGATCTCATAGGAAATTAACTGTCAGTCCTGTTGATCTGGCTTGCAAAGTGCCAGATCAACAGGACTAGTTTAGGTTGCTCTGTAGTCAGGGATAATTATATTATAAGAAGCACTGCAAACAAACCTTTTTCTTCAGTGACAAACATCTCCTTTTTCATTATCTCTCTGAACAAGGTCAAGAATGTGATCATATGGCATCATTCTCTAGTGTTTCTTTCATTTCCTCCTTCACATAACTCATTTGAGGCCTATTCCAATGGCTGAATAATGCTAATTATTGAGAAATATTTTCTTTTTTTTTCTTTTGGGTTGAATGGCTGATGCTGAAACTGAATACTTTCATTTTCACCAACATACAACACTCTGTAACTTTTACCCACACATTTCCGTTCATAACTGTGTGGGTTCCATGCCCCACTTACATAACAGATGTGCTGTGCTGTTTCCTTCAGATGGGCAACATCACTGCAACAGTCAAATCACTCACCCTCAGAACCATTGATACGAGTGTTGGTAATTTATGGGATCCATTTACTGACTCTTGAAGCCAATTCCCAGAAATTTCAAGAAAGTGGAAATAAAAATAAATGTCATTTTAGAGAGAGAGCCAAAATCTTTATATCATAATGACTGTTTACCAACTTGATTCAGACTGAAGCAAGACATCTCAATTAATACAGAAAATACCAAACAAAATAGACATATTAGTGTAAATATTAGTGACAGCATTATTTGTTTAGACATGTTGAATCTCTACTCTTGATCTTCTGATGAATGACATTTTTCAACATAAACTTCAACAATATTTTGTACTCTACAATAACACAAACTTTTTGCACAAACTTCAACAATATTTGCATGTAGACTACAGCCCATGCTCCTACCTGGGTGCCCATGATCCTGCCTCCTCCAGAGGATTTCTGGATAGTTGTCAAAAACACAGTAATTACGCAATTCACCTATTTTAAAACATCAGAATGTTTACATAAGTTTCATTAACATAAAAATGATACATGTACATCAAAGAAACTGAAATGCAAAATAGCAAAATTGGCCAGTAAAATAGAGGGCCTTACTCCATAAAACTCCTACTTTGCGACATGTGTATTTCACTTTTTGGCTCACTACAGTCAAGTGTGTTAAAATTGTACCACCACAGTGTAGCAGCATGAGCAAATACCATACAAATGATAGTACTATACCACTAATGAATTCATTCACTTTTTAAAAATTTGTTTTCAACGTAAAACGTTTACTTTGAGTCTAAATTTTCAGCAACATCATGTATCCTGTATACCACAATTTTCTGAACAATTTCCTTTTATTTCCTTTTTGTAGTTTTTAGATATCTGAATCAGACCACACCTTACGATATTCCAAAATTCACATCTACTGAATGGTTTCTTTTATTCACAGCCGTTACTTGCGTGAGAACCGGACATCTAATTTCCTTTCATTCATTTTTCCCCCCAATATACCGTTGCAGAGATTTGGTTTATGTTATGAGAAAACTGCTGTTGGTTTAGCACGTGAAACGTAACACGAATAGATAAATAGTAGACTTGAACTTATGATTTACGCCTACTCATAGACAAAAACTTCCCCTGTTTTCTTTCCATTAGTGCAGTACTGTCACCCCATGCTACATAGTAGTAGTGGATGTTTTTCATGACTTTCTATTAGTCACGCAGTTCATTTAGAGAAGGTTCTGCTGTGGGAAACCTCTGTTTTAATCAGTCAAACAAGACCAACGGTTTGAATTTTTTTAATAGTTACTTATTTATTTATTTATTCATTCATTTATTTCTTTGTTTACCCTTTTATTTATTCTCCCATTAACCCTTTTTCTTACTTATCCACTGCCCCAACTTATTATGTAGCGTATAAATGCGGTATTCATTTATTCATTTGTCTAGCATTACTTTCATTTCCTCTGTTACAACGATCATTTGAAGGTTATTCTAATATTGTGTGTAATGATACTTACTGCGTATGCTTACGGAATGTTAAGACCTTTCTTCTTCTGGTTCAAAATGGCTGATACCAACGCGAAAATGTACTTTCACTTCTACCAAACGCTATACTTTACCCATTAATCGCTTTCCTATCAGATCATGAGTTACAGTGTCATACCGTAACATCATACCCAGGGGCGGACCTAGGCATGGGCGACATGGGCAGCTGCCCAGGGTGGCATCTTGCCGGGGGCGGCCCGGGGCACCTGCACAAAAAAAAATCGGAATTGTGCGATCGGTTTTCTATTGATCATTTGTACGTCACGTCAGTGATATCATGTCACGGTGTGGGGCAATTAACCTTGTAGGAGTGGGCGCCCTGACTCTGGTTTGTAAGCTATGTAAGGTACCGCCTGGGAAGGTCTCCCACTTAGAAGTAGGAGATGGAGAGGAGGGCGGGGTTTGGTTGACTTAAGGCGTTTGGCGCTGCAGGGGTGATTTGCCCAGGGCGCCATACAATCGCCAATGCCACTGATCATACCGCTCAAATACAGAGCCCTGGATTTAAGTATTACCAGTCTATTTTATATCTTGCCAAATTAGATTCTGATAAACATCAAATGCAGATGAACAAACATGTAAACGGCAGTAAACGGTTATTTTTTTAAAATTCTTATGTCTTCTCCGATATATTTATGATGTTAATTTTTATATATATAAATATAGCCTAGTTTAAAGCAGGACATCTGAAATAAACCAGAACTCAAACACAAACGATAAAACAAACTGAATACTGAATTTATATGTGACTATGTTTGAGTTTTTTTGACTTAGAAAACTTTTTAAAGGAGCATTTTAAATACAAAACGTCATTTTAATATCCTGTACAATACAATACAGTACATGTGAGGTAGTCCTGAGTACAAATATAACAAATTGGTCATACTTTAACAAATACTGTACCTTTTTATGTGTATTTTGGGAAAGCATAATATGTGACATCACATCACACAGCAATCTTTCATACAAAATGACATGTAGCGAAAGCCTGAAGGAACAGCAGAGAAACACCTTATGACAAAATTAGAGAGAAAATCCCACCATGATTTTCTCATAGAAAGGAAAGGAAAAGACCAAAAATGGAGTGAGAATCTGTATGGGAGTGTGTTTATGTTTGTGTTCGCATGCTCGGCGAGTCGTTGGTTTTGAAGTGCCCTGTCGGAGATTCGTTGCAGGCTGTTGCAGTAAAATGCAGTCTGGTTGTTTCTGTTGAATAAGCGGTGCAGTCTGGTAGTCTGGGTACAGGAAGCTCACACTCTGGGCACATTCAAAATGTGGGAGGCAAACAACATAAAAGCCACAACACAAAATTTAAACATCCTGTATCTCTCTAACTTTTTCTCTGTCTCTCTTCCTCTTGCTTTCTCTCACATACAGGCACTATGCGCACACACACACGCACACACACACACACACACACACACACACACACACACACACACACCGTGTGCAACAACACAGACACACTCGTGAGACTCCACTACTTTTCTGTTTTTCTTACGCTCTCCCTCTGTTTGTGTGTGTGTGTGTATGTGTGTGTGTGTGTGTGTGTGTGTGTGTGTGTGTGTGTGTGTGTGCGTGTGCATGTGTGTCTGTGTCACATGCTTTTTCCAGTTTATATTTTCTGTAACCACTTTATTACTTTATTACACCACCCCATTCACAAAAACAGATCAATACTACAGATGGTCGGACACATGTCTGTGGCTTGCTATGTCACAAGAGGGGGTAGAGAAGCTTTGAATAGGCCAGTTACTGTTCAGCAAAATGTTAGAATTAGTTTTAAAAAAAAGTTACCTAAACAGCTGTGAGGTATGATCATCAGTGCCAAGCATACACTGGCTCCAGGATGTCAGATATGATTGACGTCCCGGGCATTTCATGTGTTGTAGCCTCCAGAGTTTACTGACAAACACAAAAACATCCATTCAGCAGCAGTCCTGTAGGTGAAAACAGTTTGCTGATGAGAGAGGCCACAGAAGAAGGGCAGGAATTGCTCAAGTCAATGTGTGGTTCACATACAAGTAGTCACATCACTGCAGAGGTGTACAGACAGACCATCTCAGAGCATACAGCTGAGCAGTCCTCGTCACAAACAGACTAAAGCAGCAGATAACAACACTGCGCTCCACTAAGCTTAAAACTAGAACAGAAATGGTCTCGGTGAGCATACTAAGACATCTGCAGAAAGAAACATTGCTTCATCCAACATATACTGGTTTCTGCCATGTCATGCTGATGGTAGAATCAGGAGCTGACCTCAGCAGCATGAGTCTGTGGTGACGGTGACAGTGCCAGTGCAGTGGTGTAATGGTATGGGAAATGTTTTCTTGGCCTAGGTGAAGTCTCACATATCATTTATCCTTTGGATGAAATGGAACTGACTGTTCACAGCATGATTGTGTCAATGTCCCCTCTGCAGTAATCTCTTGATGCCATTGCATCAGTATGGACCAGCATTTTTTCCGAAACTTCAGCGTGACAATCTGACCCACGAGCTCAGTAGCTCAGTAGCTTTGGAGTAGAGGTGTACCTCTTCTTTTTTTTTTTGCTCCACCCATGCCCAGTAGGGTTGGACCTGTCCAGGTTTCTGACTGTTGAAACAAGGAGCTGAGGATTTCCAATAAACTTTAAAAACTGGAACAATCAGAAAAACAAAACCCATCTCATTTCCGCAAAAACTTGGAATGACCAAACCCAATGACGGAATTTCAGTTGTCATTTTAAATGACATTTTTTGTAATCTCTGTGCGTCTTGTAAATGTTGCTGTGTAATCTATGTTCATATACCAACATGTGCTTTATACTCTTCAAGAATTTACATAGGTTTAGCAAATATTAACATTTGTTATGACTCAAATAAACCTGAAGTTACTGTCACCATCTTCAAAGTAACTATTATATTAGAGCTGTTTCATGATGGAATTTAGTCACCTGCAGCAGTTTGGTGTAACAGGTGTTTCGTTTAAGTTGCTTTTCAAACAGCCTTGTACGTTTCCAGATGTATAATGTTTTTAACTTGTGGATTGTGACCAAAGTGATCTAACGCTGAACCTGTGTCCAGTATGGGGGAGGGGGGGGGGTGGATGCTGACTCTAGAGAGTGTCAATCGTTTTATCATCAGCGCTCTGTATCATTTAGACCAAATATTGTAATAATGTTGGCACTCTAATCACAGATGTCCTCTCAGTTCAGACAAATATTGATTTATTTAGTCTCTGTTCTCCAAAAGTGTAAGGGAAAAGAAAAATACATGTGGAAGCTTGCAGAAAGGAACTTTCTAAAGCAAAGCATTTGAATCAGAGCATATTTACCTGTATGTGTTTCACAGTTCACTCTGGAATTATTTTTTTGTTCTTCCATGTCAGAAATTGCAGCACAGATCAATATGTGACAGATGGAGACCTCTGAGGGAGATTTTTTTTTTCTTTGCTTCTCAGTGTGACTGTCAATGTCACACTATACTCTCTGTACATGAGGTAGTGATCAAAAAGGGCTGGTCCTTTCTGTATGGCATTTGCATGTCCAAAAACATGTAAGTCAGGCGAATTGGAGATACTACATTGCCCATAGGTGTGAGTCTATGTGTCTGCCCTGCGATGGACTGGAAACCTGTCTAGGGTGTTTCCCCGCCTTTTGCCCACTGGCTCCAGGACCCCTCACAATCCTAATTAGGATAAGCAGCTTAGATAATGAGTGAGTGAATGTACTCAGTAGGTGTTTTGTTATTTTAAAAGGGGGGATGGACCAATGACCAACAGTGGGGATGGCCTAATGGTCACTGACCCTACTCTATAGAGTATATAGGGGGATAGCAGGTTAACAAGGGGGATGCATTTTGCAAATTATGACATTGTTGTCCTCATTAAAGTGACTAATAGCCTAATACTATTACAGAGAGTAATATATATTAAGAAAAAAACCCACACATTTAATGCAGAATTGCATGTTTATTAGTTATTGAAGCAAAAAAATTGTTTAGCTGAAATTTGTAGGTACAGAAAAGGAGAGACAGAGAAAGAAAATGAAATATCATCAAATCATTTAAAATCTGCCAGAATGTAGGGTATTGCTAGGTGAAAGATTGTAAAATACATCAAATCAGCATTTAAAGCATGAGAATCTACAGTTTTGAAGTGTGTGATTGTAAAATTACAGCTGAGATTATTGGTATGACTACAGCAAATGCAACAGTAGTTAAAAGCTGAAAATTAGGGAAACAACTGTGATTTTCATTAATTCCATTATTTTGTTTCACTAATTTCATCAGTTCCTTAAAGTAGTGAATGAATTCAGTTGGAGTCTAGCAAGCCTTTCCATCTCCTTAGCTCAGATCTTAGACGTTTTCTTCATCTTCTGTTTTCTTTGCTTCTTATGTCTGACCTCTACATCTTTTCCACTGTATCCCCTGATTGTACGGCCCGCTTCTCTTCCATAATCTCCTTTAGTTCAGTTGCTGCTGCCTGACATTGACTTTCAAAGTCGACCTTGTTCTTTCTGGCAAGATTAATGAGACCTTCTTCTGCCTTCTGACAGGACTGCTGTAAATTTTCATAGTCAGTCCTGAAGCTGTTTCCATTGGGATCCATAGTCATCAGTCTTCCCAAAGTACTGATGCAGGGCATTAGGTATTCCTCAGATACCTGTGTGTAGGTGGTAGAGATCATGCTCACCAGATTGGTGCAGTTGGAGGCAGTGACGGCCCTTAAATAGATTTTGTCTTTCACGTACTTGCTTTTGGTGTATGTCTTTCCTTTGGATGTAGCCTTTTCAACGGTCAACTTAAAGGCAGCCATGGTGGTGCTGAGGGTGGTCTTCACAATGTTTGAAACCATCTGAAAGAAACACGCAGTTTTCTGCCACTGCTCCTTCACTCTCCCCATGGCTTCCAGTCCTTTAATCAGAATTTTGATCTTGGTGTTGAAGTCTATCTCCTTAGTCCCGAGATTCTGGATCATGATCAGGATGTCTGTGAGCTCCTGCTTTTTCTTCTCCATGTTTTCCAAACTCTTCTCATACATTTGTGTCAGCCTGCTCACTTCAGCCTTCCTCTGCTCAACATTAAATTGGGCAGTTGCTATGTATCTTCCGACTGGACCATCTCCTTCTGAATTTTTTTGAATTTGGCTGAAATGTGGCGGTGATACAGCAGAATCTGGGCGATTGGAGAAGATCTTGTTATTATAGTCAAAAGCCAGAGCTGAGTCATTTAAATCATTGATATCCTTAACCAGCTCTTTTATCTTGGCGTCCTCAGTTTTTCCTTCAGGGGCATATTTAGCCATGTTAGTGCAAATGTCAATGCCTTTGTCACAGATCTTCAGAGCATCTACTTTAGACTGACATTCTTGCTCCTTGACTGTTTTATCTTTGATTTCGGCAAAGATTTTCCTCAAGAAATCAGATTTTACTGAACTACTTTTTTGATCGTATACCTTTGACCACTGTATTTGATCTGCATCCAAAAACTCTTTGAGTTTTCCACATAACAACAGTAATGTGTGTGACTGTGAGAGGATATTAATTGATGCAAGCAGTTCAGTGGTAGTGTCATCCTTGGCAGGTTCTGCAGTCTCAGCACTGACAGCAATTACCTTTGAGTCTGTGGAGGGGGTTGTGCCAGCTGTCGTGGTACCAGTAGGAATATGTCGAAAATTATTTATCACGAGCATCATTTGGGCAATCCCACTGGCAACAGATATTGATGCTTCAGATATACTGTTGACCAGTTGCATACCAAAAAGCTCCCATCCATTTGGCAACTTGTCAATTGACTCCTTGTAGGATTTTTCAGCCTCGGCTAGCCTCTCATCCATTTTCTTGAAAGCCTCATCAGCCCTTTTGCTTGCTTCCCTGGCTGATTGCTCTTTAAGTTTTGCCTCCTCCATCTGTTTTTTAACATCTTCAAGCTCAGCATCATGGCCTTGCTTTGCATTAACGCATGCCTCCAGCAGCTCCCCAATCAACTTGATGACATTGTCAAACTTGCTTTCGGTAGATGTAGCCAGTTGTGAGCACTCGGTTACAATATGGTCAATTTGCCTAAGTTCATCAGGCAGAAATTCCTGCACAAGCTCATCATCATCCTGAACAGTGAGTTCCATACAGGTTTTTATGTGTTCAGGAACTTGCAGGGTGTAAAGGCGAATCTGATCCATGTTTTTGTGAGCTTCATTGAAAGCCCTCCATCCAGCATTGCACACTTGCATGAGGCAGGCGCGGAACGACTCTGGATACCTAATGAATTTAAAGCCATCCTTTGGTGGATTTTTGTTTATGGAAAAATCATCTGAAGAGGAGACATAGACCAGTTCTCCAAGTACAGCAATGGAGAGGGGTGCTGGTGATAAGTACACCTCCCACTTAGCCCGCAGATTAGTATCATCTTTGCAGGCGGATAGGTTTGACTGAGCAACATTGGAGGGGGTTGCTAGCGCCATGGTTTAAGCTGAGAAACAAACAACAAGAGATTCATAAATATTCACCCTACAATATTTGATATTTGACTGTTTCAAAACAACAGCCCATAATTCAGGTGATTTTAGTGATCCAGAATTTACTCTGAGCTGATGAAGATGGCTGCATTTTCAGATTTTCAGTGTTCTGATAATGTAAACAAATTGACAGTTTGTGAAGCTAAAGCCCTTGGGGTTTTTTTTTTGTTTGTTTGTTTGTTTTTTTTGTTTGTTTTGTTATTCTGGGTTTTTTTGACCCAGATTCCTTAGCTGTTGACCCGGATTCCTTAGCTCTACACTCATGGTAGTACCTGGTGACCAAAATCAGGCAGAACAAATGGCCAAGACAAATAAACAAGTAAAGCCAAACTGAACTGTACTGAATTACCACTTAAGCAGAAGTTGCTAAAAACAATGTGAATTATGACTGCTACATCATGACCCCAAGGTTTAGACCTGGACACTGGAGAACACATTGCAATGAAACACTGATTAGAAACACTTAAGATTTCATCTCCATATTTGTACAGACAACAAACTACTTTCTGTGTATCTAATCTATATATTTAAATAAACATATAATGTTCGAAAAAAATTGAAGATATCATTAAGAAGCCTTCAAATTCTTTCAACAAATTATGGTAAAGTATCAGTTTGTAATGAACTAAATGATCTTTAACGCATTTAGCAAAGCTACACTACACTGCGTGTCACCAAGCGTGAAAATAATGAGAAAAGCTTGTCTGAACCATGCAAAAATACAAACAGAACAAATAAACTGACAAAGGGAAAAGCTAAAATGAAAGGTACCTGAAACGGTGTTACGTATCGTTTTCTTGTTGGTTGCAGAGAGTCCTGTAACCCTTGAGGAGCTCTAGCAGAATATCCTGTCCCACTACAATCTATCACTTTTATACATCCCCTTAGTCTTATGTCAGCACAACAAGGCTAAACTTGGTCATCAACTGCTTGTGCACTTGGTGATTTTGAAATGTTGAATCATCATTCTGAAAAATGCTCAGTAATGCTTACTTCCTCATGGAATACCTTGGAAACTAACTAAAAAGGAAAGACAGAAAACAACATGCTCTTCCAGAGAACCTCTGCTTCCTCTTTTCGAGTGTATTTATCTATCTAGCTTTCTGTCTGTCTTCTGACAATTTCTACACAGAGATCCATTTATTAGGCTCATGCAGAGGGTAATAAAATATTTCAAACAAAAGCTTTAAAAACAAAAAGGAGAATCTTCATTCCAACCCTAAACACGAGAGAGTTTTTTATAGGTAGATACTTGGTATATACCATGACACTATTTTGTACATGTATAAAATGTGATAATGGGATACCATGGAATATACATGTGAAATATGCTAGTAGGATGCTATGCAGCAAACTTCTGCATATATACTGTTGTGATGCCCAGGTTCTCACTCCCTCCCTCTATTGGTCATTTTGAGTTCTGTTTTTCTTTGTTTAATCAGTTACTTACTCAATCATGGATTACACCTGTTTTTGTAAATCCAGCTTTTCTGTTCGTATAAATATCACCAGTTTTTCTCAGTTTCCTTTGCGAGGTCATGGTCTTGTATGACCTCACCCTGATGTACCTGTTTGAGTCCAAGAGTTATTTTGAATCCTGTGTTTATCCTGATGTGTTTCTGGTTTGTGTGCCTGTTTCCGGGCCTGCCCTTTGTTAAATAAAAGCTGGTCATCTGCACATGCGTCAAGTCACCTCATCCAATTTATATCTAGATATTTTGTATATATACATACTTAGTAATTAGATAAACTAAAATTAAATGAATAAGTGAATCAATAGACATAAGGGATACTTTTCTAAGTATCACTGTGTTAGCATTTTTTTGTTTATAATGAGAAAAATATATTCCAAAAAACTAGATGACCATTCCTGGGTGAAATACACATTTCTGACAACACAATGAGCAAGTTAAATATATACACTTGTAGTTGTAAATATCATAATGATATTCAGTTATACTTTCCCATATACCCAAAATATGTTGTTACTAATTATACCCATAAATCTATAACAGAGTATAAGGACTCCAGCAATTTATCAATGATTAGTTTCAATAGTTTCATAACATGTTTGAATTTTCAGGTTCTTAAATGAAAAGAAACTATGCACAATATGAGAAACATATCATGTTTATATTATGTTTATGTTTATTAGATGGGTTTCAAAGTGTCTCTCTGCTTCCTGCCAGTAGTCCCATAATAGCGAAATATCTTGATGTCAGGGGTACCATGTGTGATGAATCTCTTATTCAGGTTGTACAATCAATTTCCTCCATCTAAATGCAGACTGACAACTCATAGATGGACACACAGATTTTTTTCTAGAATCTTTAATAGTAATTATAATACGTGGTTGAAGTGATTTTGAATCAAAAATATTTTGATGAACTATTTTTTGCTCTGTAGAGTTTGCACAGTAACTTTGTAAGAGAACATGTCTTTTAACATTATGATTTTGTGATTGGATTGATCATAAAGGTGATAATGGTTGTTGACAGAGATAAAAGAAATGTCAGTAGTGGTAAATCCAAAGCTGCAAATATATACAGATCTATCTATCTAGATAGACAGATAGATAATTTGGTGTAATATATACGGATAGATACCTTATGGGTAAAAAAAACATATGTATGACAAAAAGTAAAAAATAATAATAATAATAATAATAATAATTAAAAAGAGCCTAATAAATGCACGATGGATTTTCAGTCCCTCAGCCCTCAATGTCTTATGAAAACTCTGTCTAGAAGCAACACAGTATCATGCAATGTGTACTGGTGGCTATAAAAATAAATGATTCTCTGAATGTTATTGCTCGCACATGCCTTTTCACGGGGAAAAGGGGCTTTGGTTGTGTTCTTCTTACTTCATCAAATGCCCAACAGAAGTAAAACTATGTCAAGCGAATAACATCAAACAAGCATCCAGGTCATGCGCCCTGGTGGTTCCTGGAGAGGGGAGAAACAATGAGACTGGCCAGCTGTCCCTGTCTGTTTTCACTGCCGCACAAGTACCTGGACAGATGAACAGTAATTGTTGAATATATAACTGGTCTTATATGAATGTGAGCAAACATGAATATTGCTTTTTAAAGATGAACCTATGGATAATGAATGCAATGAACACACAGCTGTTCTGTTTAGTCTAGAAGGCAGTGTAGTGTGTAAGATTTCTCTCATTCACATAAAGTTATTGATTTTTTTGAAAAAGGATTTCTTTTCTTCCCAAAGTAACCCCAATAAGCCTATGATAGTAAAGAAATTGTTGTCATTTGATTTTTGGAGACCTTAAATCTTATAAGCAAATCTCACCTTCACCTCTCACTGTGAAACTCCAGTCACTGGAATAAGAAGAATGTGAAATAGCTATATATAGTCATGAATGAAGATGGGTTGTACTAAGGTCATGTTGGTAGTTCAGCATTCATTAAATATTATGCACTGAAGGGTACCTCTCAGGGGTAAGTCATACTTTGTGGACGAGACAAGATGCTCTATTAATGGCAAAGGTAATTAAAGGTCCTTTGACTGACTTTTTCAAGATCACTTATGAGGGCGTGAGTTTTCCGTCACACAGATCAAGGGGTACTCACATGGATCAAGTCAATGAAAGAAAACACTTCACCTGGTACTTGTGATCCCAGGAGAGGGGAGAAATAATGTGAGCGATGAATCATTTTTGTCACTCAGATATGTGTGCAGATAGACAGCAAAGGATGAATATGTAGTTTTCAATTTAAAAATCTGGACAAATATAGATGATGAGTTTGTAGATGAAACCTCTGTGTATCAAATGCAATGAACAGGCATCCCATTCAATATTGGAGGCAATGCAGTGTGTGAGTTTTTTCTCATTAATATAAAATGTATTTTGTTGTGAAAACGGTGTTCTTTTTTCCTCTGAAACTCTTGTCAGTGGGATAAGTAAAGATTAATCAACAAAAAGAAGTTTGGATGCTAAATTTCATGTTTATTGTTAATAGGCAAAGCAAACTAATGCGTTACTGCAAATTGTTCAGAAAAAAACAAACAAAAACAGTTTGTTAGTAACAGTTAAAAATCACATCAAAGCAAAAAGAAAGAAATCAATTCAAGTTCCACAAGACCATATTCTGAAGGAGATACAGAAAACTTTTAAACAATTGGTATAACTGCATCTATATGAAGGTTTTAAATGTCTTTGATTCCCTGTAAATATCTTTGTGTGTGTGTGTGTGTGTGTGTTTGTTACCACAAAAATGAAAATACAAGTGCCAATGGTTAATTAAAATAGCCTTGATGAGATTTGTTGAGGGCAAGATTCTTAAGATTACTTTGTAAAAATCTTGATCTCTGTGAGAATTTGTAGAAAAGCGGACAGAGTATAGTATGTTAATTGTAATTGGGATGGAAAAGCTAGTATTAAGCAATGCTAAAAGCATCAGGAAAGATAAGTGATTATAGCAATCGGTGATGTCATCCTAATCCTTAAAACCATAGCAAGACATGACTCAGAAGAGGAACTGCCTTGTGTCCGCTGTCATGATGCAGCATTAATTCACCTTTAGGAAAACTGATCTAAATCTGTCTGTGTCACTCCCTTGAATCCAACTTCTGTCGGTTCCAATGAATTCTTCTTTTCCCATGTCTTCTTAAATCCATCCTCCACCAACTTCTTTATTTTCTCCTCTTCTCCAGCTGCTGCTGGAGGCATCACTGCATCCAATGCTCCCTTGATCTTGTTGACTCGTTCCTGAGACTTGCTCTCAAAATCGGTCTTGTGCTTCCGGACAAGCTGTGTGATGCCTTCCATTGCTTCCTTGCAAGCATTCTCCAACTTCCTGCGCTCTGATTCCAAGTTATGCTGTTTAGCATCCATGGTCATCAGTCTGCCAAGGGCACTTACTCTTTCCATCAGGTACTGCTCAGACACTTCAACATAGGTCGTAGAGATCATGTTGACGAGAGCAGCGTAGTTGGAGGCTTGAAAGGCATTGGTATAAATTGTGTCTTTTAGGAACATTGATGATGTGTACCTCGTGTTAAGTCTCGCTACTTTGCTTACTTTATTCACAAAATTGTTCAGAGACGTGTTGAGGGTGGTCTTTATAATGTTTGAGACCATCTGGAACAGACACACTATTTTCTCCCACTGTTCCTTCACTTTGCCCATGGCATCCATCCCCTTGACCAGAATTTCGATCTTTTTGTTGAAGTCTATTTCTTTGTGACAGAGACTCTGCATGGTGACCAAGATTTCATTAAGCTCCTTTTCGTTCTTTTCGTAATATTCTTCACTCTGCTGATACATTTTTGTCACTCTGTCCAGTTGAGCTTTGCTCTGCTCTATGCGGTAGCGAGCGATCCTGACATTGTAGTCAGCCAGGGTCTCATTGCCCTCACTGTTTCTCTGCATTTTGCTCAGGTGTGGTGGTTGAACAGTGAAAGCTGGACTATTTGTGAAGGCCTTGCTCTTGGAGTCAAAAAGCAGCGCAGAATCATTTAGATCTTGGATGGCCTGGACCAGCTCTTTCATCTTAGAATCCTCACACTTTCCCTCACGACCATATTTGGCCAGTTCAGAGCAAATAGAAATGGCCTTGTCACAGATCTGCAGGGCTTCTTCTTTAGGGTCACATTCTTCTTCTTCGGTTATTTTGGCTTTTCTTTCCTCAAACATTTTCTTCAGGAAATCAGGCCCCTTGGCAGACTCAGTCTTCTGATCATACACTTCAGACCACTTTATTTTACTGTCATCCACAAAAACCCTCATTTGTGAACTCAAACACAAGAATGTGCTAGAATTGGAATAAATCCTATTGGAAGAAAATGGATTGTTCTTGCTGCCATCCTCTGAAATTACTTCTTCACTCTTATCGTCTTTTGGCATAAGGTTAGGGTCAGGGTTTCCACGGTCTGAGACTGTTTTAACAATTTTTACAATAGTACCTACGGTCTTTTCAATAACCACTGGCACCAGCCCCTGAGTAGATACTTTGACAAAGCCACTGACAAGGGATGTTGTTGTGTCTTTGACAGTTTCAGCCAGGTTCATCCCAAATTGTCCCCATACACCAGGCAGGGAGTCCATGGCTGTTTTGTAAGTAGCTTCAACTTCAGACAGCTGCGTTTTAAGTTGCTCCAATGCTTTATTGGCCCTTTCAGTGGCTTTCCTAGATGCCTCCTCACGCAATTTTTCTGCCTCTAAACGCTTCTTGATTTCTTCAGTTTCCTCCTCATAGCTTTGTCTGGCATTTATGCTTGCCTCCAAGAGCTCCTGGATCAAATCAATAACCACCATGAACTGGTTTTCAGTCAGAGTAGCCAGTCGTAAGCATTCATCTGCGACGGTTTCAATGTTTTGAAGTTGACCCGGGAGAAGGGCTTCAACAATTTCATCATTGTCCTGGAGAAGAATTGACACAGACGTCTTGATGTACTCAGGGACTTGTATAGTGTAAAGGCGAATCTGATCCATGTTTTTGTGAGCTTCATTAAAAGCCCTCCATCCAGCATTGCACACCTGCATGAGACAGGCACGGAACGACTCCGGATACCTAATGAATTTGAAACCATCCTTTGGTGGATTTTTGTTTATGGAGAAATCGTCTCCAGAAGAGATGTAGACCAATTCTCCCAGTATGGCAATGGAGAGGGGTGCTGGTGTTATATAGCTCTCCCAGTTTGCGTATGGCTTCATTATCAGTTGGGTGTCATCTCTGCAATCTGATGCTTTACTGAAGCTCTGAACTGTTTTCACCACTTGCTGCATTCTTAACCTAAAGTGGGAAGAATTCAGTTAGATGAATAAAATAAATTTGATCCACTGAAAAACGACACGTCTTATTAAGGCCAGTGATTAAAAAAAAATGAAGGCATGTTTATTCCATTTATTTATTATTCAGCTTGGTCCTGGATGATATAAATCACGCAAAAATCTTCCAGTTTCAAAAACTGAAATACATTTCAGCTGATTTTGAATACCAAACATGGCCATGTTTAACGTTGATGATCTTATTGAGGCTTGACAAGTTACTACTGTCCTTACTTAGGTCTTATCGCTGTTACAAGATAAACCAGCTGTGGAAACTTCACTGATATGTAACTTTTATGTCTTTACATCTTGACATTAACTAATCGCAAGATTTTCAAGGACAAGCAAAACTCCCATAAAGGGTATAGAAGACAACATAAATTATACTTGTTTAGCATGGAAACTAACAATATATTCAGGATTGTAATACAATCACCTTATTTTCAGAGAGGCAAACAAATTTCATTTACTGTGACCATATTTTTTTTAAAGTTATGTGCCTTCTAAAGCATAAGATGTAAGGTTTTGATGTTTAATTTTAAAAATGATCAAATATCCCTGTGTTTTGTATCATCATGTTTTTATGTTTGTCTGACAGTGATGATGAAGGATAAATCATGTCATTATTCAAATGTAGCTGTGTTCAAGAAAAACATTACAAGATCAATTAATTTTCATGTGCACAAAAGTTATTATTTACCTACAAACTTTTCAGATAGAGTTTAGAAAGCATGAATACCTAACAGTGAGAAAGTTTTACCTCAGATGATGAGTAGAGTCTCTTAGACTGGATGGTGAAGTGAATTCTCAGGGTATCTCAGGAGAGCTGTTCCATCCCTTCTCAGTTCAGTCCTTTTGTACGCTATCTGAGTCTTATGTCAGCAAAAATGAAAGGACTCAAGTAATACTTCTAAATAATTCTAAAAAAGAAATTCTTTCTAAAGAATTTTTCTGAAAAAATAAATATTCTTGGATGCATGCTGTTTATCTCAGCTTGAAAAAACAAATCATTCTTCTGAAGAACCTGACTGTGTTTTTCCATTTAAGTAAACAAACTGTTTTTTGGACCATAATGCATATGTAACGTGCAGTTAAGAATGGTCTAAATGCAGTGGTGTCACGGAAGATGCCTAATACTGTTTAGAGTAGCTCTGTAATGATGACATATATGGAAACATGTGCAAACACATAGCAACACAAAAAATAAGGACATAAAATTATATGCCTATGTGGACCAAATATCCAATGGATGTGTAAGGACCCAAAGAGAAAAGAGACCCAAGGCACACACATTTGACTACGGTTAAAATTGTGTTTTTCCTGACAATGAGAAAATGCATGATCTTTGTTGAAATTAAAACGATGATAAACATCACTTTACTAATCTTCTGAGGAATATGTGAGGACAAAAAAAAAAGATCCATTAGGATTTAAACATATTTGGTCTGATCTGATACACGATTTTGGCTACAGACCTCAGTTTTTGTCAAAAGGTCAAAGCAAAGGAAAATGACCTAGACACAGGTCTTTCTCTCCTGAAGCTTTAGTCCTTTGTGTCCTGGAACAGATTACTGAGATGTATATGGGACATAATGGGAAAATTAAACAGAAGAAGTAATGAGCACAGTAAGTTTTGGGCAAGTTTTGGCACAGTACTTCCCCACCGCTGATACAGGAGTAGCTGTGGATGCATCTTCATACGGCCTCGGGGCTGTCCTCATGCAAAACCAAGCAGACGATACATGGCAGCCCAGTACATATATCTCCCAGAGCCTTACTGAGACAGAGAAATGTTACGCACAAAAAGAAAAAGAAGCATTAGCTGCTACGTGGGCATGTGAAAGTCTCTCCTCTTACCTGCTTGGTCTGAAGTTTACACCTTGGACAGACCACAAGCCTCTGCTTCTACTGTTGGGCTCCAGGGGGCTTAATGGGCCGCCGCCACGGATATTGAGATTCAGTCTACGTTTGCTGAGGTTCACATACACCATTGAAAAAGAAATTCAGATAGAAAGGGACATTGCAGTCTTTCTTGATACCATACAGGCTACGTTACCAGCTTCAAAAATGTACCTTCAGCAAGTTGGCAATGCAGACGAGACATGCCGGCCTGTCATCAAATACCGCCTTAATGGCTGGCCTGAGAAACGTGAGGTTGAACCAGATGTGAAACCCTTTGGGCAAGAAAATGTGGACTTTCACCTTGTTGGCCACCCTCTGCTGAAAGGCCAACAATCAGTCATACCACAGTATTTGCATGGGAGAGTCCTAAAGCAGATTCATTAAGGGCACCAGGGTATCACAAAATGTGGAGCATGCGCTCAGCAAACCGTTTTGTGGCCAGGATTGTTTAACCAAATAAGACAGCGTGTGCGTGCCTGTGAAGCATGTCAAATCAACCAACAACCTCACTGTGAGCCCCTTCTCTCCACACCCACTCTGGACAGACGAGGGATCCAGATCATATAGATCTGGATTACCTTTAACAAATCTAAAGTCCTGTTTCACCCTCTTTCAAAGCCCACAAGAGTCTCTTAAAAATCACCACAGTCACATCTACAGGGCCTCACACTTCCAGTGTTAATCAGCTCTTCTAGGCAATGGTAAGGTAATGTCACAAAATCAAGGTGAGACTCGATGCCTTTGCAGATCAACTTTAAGGTTTATTTAAACCATTCAAAACAGGATGATATAAAGCTCACAGCACAACAGGCATAGGAAACACAACAAGATGGCAAGGTTTCAGGACACAAGGCAGGATTACCGGTCTCAAAACTAGAAGGGTTCTTAAAACTTAGAGGTTCGGCAAGTAATAAAATCACCAGTGTCAATTTCACACAAAGAAACAGCCACAGAACAGAGAATATTTATACACACAGGAAAACAGACTGACTTAACAGAACTAGGTGCAAACCATGATTGAATGATGGAACTGATCAGACCAGTAATCAGTAGATCAGCAACGCTGAACTCTGAATGGTTGGAGCAGAGGGGGGTGGAAACAAGCTCGTTTCAGGGAATCATCTTTTAGGCCAAACTTCACGGCTCCAGCAGACGGTCCCAGTGTGAAGAAAGACACTATATACCCTCCTCTTCCACTAAAGCTCTTTGTATACCCCTCATATTTAGCACTTAACTTAACCACACTAATAATCAAACAGCTCAAAACAATGACATGAAAGAAAACAGATGAAATATAAGCAAAAAAAACCCAAAACCTTCTATATTTGATGTATTTGAAATATTTTTGTAAGAATGATGTAATAAAATGATGTAAATAACAACAACAAATGCTGTGGTCATTACAAGAGAGCTAATAATGCTATGCCACTACAAGTATATAAGTGCACACATAATAGGTTACATCGGCTCATCGAAGCAATTTAACTCAGTATTTGACAGAAGACTTCGTGTTAGGATTAACATGAATTCTGAGGCAAGAATGGAAAAAAAGGAAAAAAACAAAGGAAGTAAAAACTTATGATCCCTTTTCACATGATTCCCTCATTCACCTCACTACTGTTTCTCTAGTGCATATATATCTGAACCAAAGCTTATGAAAACACCCATACACTATGGTAATCGTTATTTTTCAGTGCACTCTATGGTTATGGAGTTATTCTGCTAATTATAAAATTAGTATACACTCGTGTTTTGGATATATTTACAGGGACCTTAGTGTACTAAGTAAGTGTACTCTAGGATACCACACAAACCACACATACAGTCCTCACAAAGTGTTCAGTCATTGTAAAGATTTCTGATAATATCATTTGGTGTATTACAGTATGGGTCTTAAGTAACAAGTGGCTGACATTCATCTTTAGAACAGGTTTAGTTATGCATAAAAAAACACCAGAAAACAAAAGGGACACCATACTGTGCAAACCTCAGAAACGTTTTGTCTTCTTTCAACTTGTGTCATTATGAGTTCACTGTGTGTTTAGAGTAGTGTCACTAAGTCTTCAAAAAATTCATTAACAAGTCAAGTTTTCTCATGAGTTCCACTGTTTATGAGGAGAACTCTAGTCATGCAGATCAGACAGTCCAAGACTCCACTTAGGTCCTTCCCACTGACAGCAACTTCAGTCCACTGAGAGCATCAGTCACATTTTCAAACATCTTTGGTCATCAGGACACACCGGGATATATCACGATACTTCATTCATCTCATGAGTCCGAAAAACTGACGCACTAGATTCTGCAAATTAAAACACAGATTCCATGATATCAGTGATCATCAACACCACCACCATCATCACTGTCATCATCATCATCATCATCATCATAATGTTCAGAGTAATCACTATCCACATACTAACTGAAATGTACTGCTGTCAAAGACAATTAGCCCTTTCAAATATGTTAAGTATTTTTTTTAGTGTTCAATTTCACAGGCTGGTTTCTTGCTAAAGGGTTTAACTTCAGCTAGAGGTCTAAACTGTATTTTGAATGACAACTATCCATTTGAAACACAGTTTGTTCTAGTGATACAATATTGTCAGATTGCTCTATGTTCTGAAAACCTATGGGTTAATAGCGATAAGATCTTTTGGATTACAGAAACATCTCTTGCTTTTTATGTGCTCTGCATGTGTGAGTAAATGTGCATGTGTGAGTAAATGTGCATGTGTGAGCATTGTTTGTAATATTAATGATGTTAAGAATGTAAAGTATCATAGGAAAGAACACCATGAAAGGTATGATGCATTTCAATTATAAATGATTGTTGAATAAGAATGTGTTTGTTTGTCTTTCTCTTTACAAGACAATTTTATGTGTATAAGATAGTATTACTCACTGCACTGTCTCAAGTGCACAATGAGGATCCTCTTGCAGAATCGAGAGCAGATTCACTTTTGTATTTCCTGGCTGATTGTCATGTAGGACAAGTTTCCTCACAGCTGAGGGGTTTGACTTTAGAGCCAATGCTAGGAAAGAAAAACCTTCAGCTGTAATGGAACAGTTGCACAGCCTGCAAAGAGAATGAGAGACAGAGAGTCAGGCAGTGGAGAACACATAAAGTAAATAGTAACAGTGCATCATAGTTCAAATTTATGGCACCATTGGTCTGGGCATGTGAGCGAAACATGGGAAACAGAGTATCAGCTTACTGATGTTATGATCTGTGTTCCAGGTCTAGGTAAGTCATATCCAGTCTCTAATACTTTAAATTATTTTCCCTTTTCTGTGTGTAAAAAGTAATATTGCGAACGGTCGCAGTGTTTATTTATGTTGAGCAGTCTGGGCCCATCTCATGTTTTGTAAGGCCAGTTGTTCCACAGCATATAATCAACATGGATCAGCTGCATCGTAATGTTTTTAGTGTCAGTGTAATTGATATACAGTTACTGACATAGTCAAAATTTTAAATCAACCAAGGAATCACAATTATCACAATTAACATATAAAATTACACAATTACGTATAAGACCCAGAGTTACACAGAATTACTCCATAGTACAGAACTGCGGGGATAGCTTGTGCACCATGGGACAGAAAATATGTCTCACATCCAGTTTGAAAGTATTTATATGATACTGCAAACAGAAATAAATAGTTATGTCAGTGCATATTACTTCATCTGGCAAAATCAAGTAATTAGGTTTGGTGTAGGTATTTACAGTCTGTACAATACGTGGTCAACCTTCAGCTGAGTATATAACAGCAAGATGATATTAAACTGACCATAGATCCTCCAGTTTACAGTTTGGATTTTTCAAGAAATCAGAAAGTAGTTTCACTCCTGAGTCATGAAATGTATTGTTGCTCAGATCCAGTTCTCTCAGATGTGAGGGTTTTGATCCCAGGACTGAAGCCAGAACAGCACAGCCTTCCTCTGTTATACCACATCCTGACAGCCTGTAAGGAGAGACAGACAGCAGGTTCAGTCGGTTAGTTCTGCTGATTCTCATGTCCTCACTCTCTTACTCTTCCTTTGATTATGCTGTGCAGTTGAGCAAAGCACTTAACACCAAAGAGCTCCAGGTGCACCATGGCTTGAAAAAAGATTTGTATGCACACACAATCTTTTATCAGTCACTTCCTTTTGGGGTGCTTTTATGCTCTGCTTGTTTCAGATCTTAATAATATTGCTTTATATGTTCGTGACACTCACTTTAACTTTTCCAGTTTACAATGTGGATCCTTCTGCGTTTTAAAAAGTTGCTTCACTCCAGAATCTCCAAGTATATTCCAGCTGATATCCAGCTCTTTCAGATATAAGGGATTGAAAGTCAGAGCTGAAGCCAGGGTAACCCAGCCTTCCTCTGTTATACTGCAGCCAGACAGCCTGAAGAGAGAAGATGTGTGAAATCTGCTGTGAGATCAGTCTCTTTCATGCATAATTACCAAAGTATGCATTCAGATGTTCAGATAGTAAACCGTCCACACCACCTATTAAGTACAACAGTACTTCACTGACCTCAAATGAACCAGTTTACAGTGCAAGTTCTTAAGAACAGCAGAGAGAAGTTTCACTCCTGAGTTTCCCAGTGTATTGTGGCTTAGGTCCAGCTCTTTAAGGTGTGTATGGTTTGATCCCAGGGCTGAGGCTAGAGCAGCACAGCCCTCCTCTGACACACTGCAATATGACAACCTGGACAAAGACAAGGAAAAGATTTGTTTTAGATTTGTGAACATTGTTTAAAATACTTCACATTTACAAGTATTTTAAAGCAGTTAAATTACTGTAAATGTAATTTACCACAAGCACAAACAGGCAGTTAATTGGAGTTGTGTTTTTAATTGTATATTACTGTATGGGTACCTTTTTAAAATATGTCACAGTTTAATATATTACTCACTTCAGTTTCTCCAGTTTAAACTGTTTATATTTCAGTAGCTCAGCTAGCGATTTTGCCCCAGAGCCTCCAAGTTCATTCCTGGACAGATCTAATTCTTTCAGGTGTGAGGGGTTTGACCTCAAAGCTGAAGCCAGAGGAGCACAGCTTTCCTCTGTCATACTGCAATCTGACAATCTGTAGTGAAAAAACAAGAGCTATTATGACGTTCTTTAGGAGAACTATAAATCATGTCACAGAATAACCGCTGCACTAAAATTTTAAGTTATGGGCAATCGTGTGATTCAGAATTCATCACCATGGGTAGAGCTGCAGTGATAGTGTGCAAAAGGGCCAGCATAACACCACAGCAGAAGTGTGAATAACACACAGTTACTCATGTACCTTGATAGTAAGTAAACATTGCATTTAGCAGGTGGCAGCCACTGTATAGACTTTACTGTAGTATATATGGAATATAATGGAAATTCACCAATGCTGGATATCCTACCAGCTGAATTTATTGTTTAAACATCATAAAAGTGTCACGGTCGCGGGCATGTTTTCCTGTCATTCCCTATGTTTCTAGTGTTTCCCTCATCCCTGCGTTTCTTGTGCTCCCCCTGTTGTCTGTCTGTGTGTGTGTGTGTGTGGGCGTGGCGCTCCCCTCACTCTGCCGATTGCTGTTCAGTCTACACACCTGCGGTCTATCATCTCATCAACTCTACAGCATTTCAGCCCCGGTGCTTCCCCTACTCTTCGTCAGTTCGTTGCTTCAGCGTGGTTGAGCTTGTTCCTCGGCCGTTTGAATCGTGTATTCATGCTTGTTTTTATGTGTGTGATTTGCCAAACTAATTATTCTCTCCCTGCACCCAGGATGACTTTCTCTCTCACCTGCCTGCATCCCCTGCTTGCCTCTTGCCTGCCCTCAACCCTCCCTGCCACATTCACTGCCCCGCCTTCACTCATCTGTTTAGCCAACATCGCCAGCCACTGGTTTCCCTCTGCTTTCTCTCTGCCTTCGCCTGCCAACATCCATTCTCATCTACTCTCGAAACTAACAATAAATCTTGTCTCTTTCATTCTAACGCTGAGTCTGTGTCCTAGATTTGGGTATTCTTCATTGTGTGTACCAAAAAGATTCAAAAAAGTACCGTTAAACCATATCTGAATGCATTTTCCAGAAATTAACTTATAAAATGCAATCTGAATAAATCATGCACGTACAAATCCTTGTAACCTATTATCATTAAATCCAGTAATATTGAATTATATAAAAACTAACTGTAGAGAGCAATTAAACAGCCTACAACTCTACACAGCTTATCTTGGTTGTGGAATTTCATTGGCTTTAATTTATGTTATGTCTGTATATTCTTAATACTGGACAAAATACTGGCTCATGTGCAAAATCACAGTTGTTCATGACAGATGATATTAATACATACCTCAGTTTAACAATTCTACACCGCTGATCCTTTAGGGCAGAAATGAGCTGTTTTATCCCAGAATCTCCAAGTTTATTACTACTCAGATCCAGTTCTCTCAGTTTAGGGAAATTTGATTTAAAAGCTTCAATGACCGTTTCAAAGCCCTCTTTCGTAATATTGCAGAATGCCAACCTAAAGAGAGAAGAGGGCACATTCTTCTTAAACTTTTGTTATATTGTTATGTTGCACCCTTTGTCACAAGGTTGTTTCTTGAAAGTTTTATATTCTATACTGAAATATTATAATCTTATTATACTTCTTATAATAATTTCTTATATTTATTTGCTTTAATCTGCTACACACCTTAGTGATTCCAGGTTACACTGTGGATTTTTCAGAACACCAGAGAGCAGATTTGCTCCTGTGGCTCCTGATTTACCGTAACTCAGATCCAGCTCTCGAAGATGTGAGGGGTTTGAGCTAAGACTTTTAGCCAGAGCAGCAAAGCCTTCCTCTGTTATACAGCAGTAATACAATCTGTAGAGAGGGAATGTGTTACAGGGAATCAAAAGGGAATGAAAACAGAAACAGATTCCACGGTTAAGGTTGTTTTAGTTTTGAAAATGTAGTTTGTACTTTATTTTATCTTATTTTTGTTTGTTTGTTTGTCTTGGGGGAAGCCTCTTATTGTAGTTTAAATATAGGTTGGGGAAGGCATTCTGTGCAAAAGTGGTACAAATTCTGAAATATTGTGTTTCTGTTTGTTTGTTCGATTGTTTAACATTTAAATGACTATCTTTTCATTCTCTGACACACCACCTAGTTGCTGAGACCCATCTCTTTTTGGTTATGTTTAAGTTTCATCTTCATTGTTTCTTTGATTTTGTTCTTTAGTGCCCAAATATCTGAGTACTGACCTCAGTGTCTCCAGTTTACGTGATTTTGACAATAAAATGGAGAGCTGCTTCGCTCCTGAGTCTCCTGGTTCATTGTAACTCAGATCCAGCTCTTTGAGATGCGATGGGTTTGAGCTCAGAGCTGAAACCAGAGCAGTACAGCCTTCCTCTGTTATACTGCAGTCTGACAGCCTACACAGAGAGAAGGAGAGTGACTTTTTCATCTCTTCTCTGACCTCCAGAGAAAAACACTAATTGTTTTGACTCTGAAAACACTTACTGTTTTGTTTTACTAATTGTTTTATTTCCCTTTTTAAATAACAATTTAATTGTTTTTTAAAGCAGAGTTAAAGAGTATTCATTAGGAACGTAGCTAAGCCTGCCTTTCATTCTTTTCCCTCCTTTTATCCCTTGTTGGAGTGCACTACCCAGAGACTTAAGTGCATCTATCACTTCTCCATCTTTACCTTCTGTCCTCATGACCAATCAGAGCCCAGTTTTACCTGATTAGACAGACAATAATGTGATCTAATTATTGTTTGCACCTGTTCTCAGTTTGTTTCTCCATTGTGTTTTGTGTACATTTACCCCTGTGTTTTGCTGTGTCTCTTACTTGCTGATTGTGCTGAGCCATGTGGGCCTGCTCTTTGTTTAGCCTGGCTCCCTGATAACCCCCTTGTTCCCTGTTATCCTCCCTGTTCCCTGTTAGTCTTTTGCCTGGATCAGACTACACAATCTTTTCGTCTTTCATGATGATCACCATGTCAGATTAGGTAATCACAGTGCAACACTACAGACTGGCAACACTATAAGTCATCCTTTGCTGCCTCTCAAGACCTTGTGCAAGTTCATAGGTTGTCGGGGAGGACGACTGTCATTCACCCTGTTGGTCAGTGTCAAGGAACAGGATGTAGGAGATGTCAGACTAGGCAGGAAAAAACAAAAAAATTCTGACATGCTAGACTTTTCGTGTCGTGTTTCGTGTTTCGTTGTGGGGTGTCACTGTTCTTAGATTATGTCACACTACAAGGGGTAAAAGTGCCGATTCGTCGTTCCCAACATTCATATTCAGGCCAGACACTGGAAGTTTGTCTGCGACAACAAAATCGTGTCAAAATCAGGTTGAAATCGTGTAGTCTGAACACGGCTTTACTGTGTATTGAACTTTGCCTTTACCTGAATTTTGGCTTTAGCCAGCCTCCAGTTGCTTGTTTTTTGTGTATCAGCCTGTTTTTTTTACTTTGTGTTCAGAATGCTTCTTGGATTAAAACTTTTGCCTGCACTTGCATTCAGTCTCTCTCAATTGGTCACTGCATCTCATCCTTCCTCATCATACCACTAAGTGATCGCCAGTCCTAGCACTTCTATAGCAGTCTAACTGCCCTACATGCCTATCTGCCTGACTGGAAAATGTTGCCTTCACTCCCATGCATATCTATTTCTTAGTCTCAATGTATCTTGTCAGATTTGAACACCTGCAGCTCTGTTTTTTTTCACATAAACATCATGTCATGTTATTCTCTCTCTTTATACCAACCCTTGGAGCATTTGCCTTTAAGCCCCAGACCAACATGAAGAATGAGTAACCTGCCAGACTCAGCAGGAATTGCTATTAACTAATATTAACAACCTTTAAAGTGAAAACAAAAACATTTTGTTGCAGTAGTGTTCAAATACATATAACCATGACAGAATTTTAAAGTATTCATTTTTCAACATTTTATCCCAAGTAATTTCATTTTAATTAAAAAGTGCAGCTGTTAGGTTTCTATGGCATCGATTATGAGGACATGAGTATATAACACCGGAGTTTGTATTTATTGAATAGTTTTGATGTGGAAATTCAGGTAGGAACACATAAAGGCAATAACACTGACCTCAGTTTCTCCAGTTTACAAAGTGAATTTTTCAGTGGGGCAGAGAGCTGCTTTGCTCCTAAATCTCCCACTTTATTCAAGCTCAGATCCAGTTCTCTCAGGTGTGAGGGGTTTGAACCCAGAGCTGAAGCCAGGGCCACACAGCCATCCTCTTTTATTCTGCAGCTACACAGTCTGTAAAAACAGAAAGAGAGAAACTCAGCACATTTACAGATTTTAATTATTCTCATGTGTGAATTTCATCACAGGATAATTTGAAATCATTCGTATGTTGATACGTCTGAGAGGACTTGTCACCACCTAGTGGCTACTGCTTTTATTCAGTGTTAATCAGACTTTCTGTCACGCTGGTGGTGTGGTGCAGGACCCAAGTGCAAGACACGATGGTTGACGGTGAAAAAAGGAGGACTTTACTTAAAATGAAGATCAAAATACAGGTGTAAACTAATAACAAAAAACCAATAACAAAAAGGTGCAGCATGACAGTGCGCAAAAAAACACAAACAACGATAGACAAAGGACAAGGCAAACACTAGGACTTAAATACAAGGGAGAACTAAACAGGGCAAAACAGGATTGGATAAAATTAACAAGGTAATAATTAGACAAACAGGTACAGGTGAGGGGCGGAGACAGACAGAGAACAGGAGCACAAAGACATGTCAAACCAAAAGTCCAAAATGGCGGTGCAGGTTGTGATACTTTCATAGCTCAGGGAAAGTTTTTTTTGTAATGTTCTTCCACAGCTCATGTATATGTGTGATGTCACATTTCAGATGTAATTATTCTGAGGGACACATGGGCAAATTTATGGGCAAACTTATTTCACCATTATTTTAATTGTTGTCTCAGGTTTGCATAGCAGAGTGGCACAATAGGCTAAGAGAAATATAACACATTATACTTTTTATATGGAGGAATCTCCACAGAGTCGAATGTTGTCCATGAGTATTACTTATGTTACTCAATAATAATAATAATAATAATAATAATAATAATATTTATTTAGAGCCCAATATCACTATTTATAGTCTAAAAGGGCTTTACATGTCTATAACAAAGGAAAAACAAAATTATATTATGCATAGGTTTGAGAAAATAGATAAGTCTTTAGTCTTGTTTTAAAAGTGTTGAGAGAGTTTGCCTCTCTAACTTCTGTAGGTAAACCATTCCAGAGGAAGGGAGAGCGGTAGGAAAAGGCTTGGTTGCCAGCGGACTTATTTTTAACTCTTGGAATGACTAATAATCCAGAATCTTGCGAGCGCAGGGTGCGAGGTGGATTATAGGGTGTAATTAAGTCAGACAGGTAGGGAGGCGCAAGCCCATGTAAACTTTAATATGTTAATAAGAGGACCTTAAAATCTGCCCTTGCATGAATTGGGAGCCAATGAAGGGAAGCCAGGACAGGGCTAATGTGATCAAACTTCGTTCTGGTCAGAATTCTTGCAGCAGCGTTCTGGACCAGCTGAAGACTATTGGTACTAGAGGCAGGCTGTTGATAAAGTCTTTACATATGTTATGCTCAACACTAATATCAATCATTCATACATCATTGTCACTAATATCATTGCTAAAACAGAACTTTTTTACTTCATATGCTTCTGCGGTTGCTTGCTCTATTGCTACAAAGACATCAAGTAGGAGGTTTCAAGTTGTCTGAAGATTTTGGCAAGAAAAGTAAAAAAATTTTATTGATTTCTAATATGGTCAAATGCTACAGTTTAGATTATTTTCCAGGTCCTTAATTACCAATGTCACTGATAGGTAGGGAGGACTAATAACCAAAGCCCATAGAATCAAATAAAGGATGAACACTGGAAAATCTCTCATTTCATTTTGTGTCGCATTAAAGCAGTACCTATACCACACATTTCAGCCTATACTGTTATCAAGAGAGGGCTTAAACTTTAGATGTATGTATTGCTGTAATATAACATGAGGGACTTTTTTTAGTCTGTGACAAAATCTATTTAAGAGGAAAATTCCTGTGTAGCTATCGTACTTAAAAGTATTTTAAATGTATATACATCACATGTTACAATTACTCTTACACCCCAAAAGATACCATTTTTTGACAAGTCCGAGCAGCCCCGGCCAGTAGGGATGTATTATGTAATATTACAAACCTTAGTTTCTCTAGTTTACATTGTGGATCTCTCAGTACAACAGAGAGCATCTTTACTCCTGAGTCTCCTGAACTATTCCAGCTCAGATCCAGCTCTCTTAAGTGTGAAAGGTTTGAACTCAGAGCTGAGGCCAAAGCAGCAAAACCCTCCAATGTTATTCTACAGTTAGACAATCTGTCGACAGGGAGAGAGAGATTTTACTCAGCATAACAATACACAGAGAAAGACTTTAATACTCAAAAACATAGGGACAAAGTACAGCAGTATTAATTAACTAAAATGGCAAAAGAGATTTTCTACCTCAGTGGCACTCACCAAGATAAATAAAGAATAAATAAAATTAATAAATAAGTAAGCTTTGATGCCATGAAAATACAACAGGCCATCTGCTGGTCATCTGTTTAATACATACCATAGTTTACACAGTTACTTACTTCAGTGTCTCTAGTTTACAGTTTGGATTAAGCAGTGCACTAGAGACCAATTTCACTCCTGAATCTCCTGGTTTGTTGTTGTTCAAATCCAGCTCTCTCAGGTGTGAGGGGTTTGAGCTCAGAGCTGAAGCCAGAGCAACACAGCCTTTCTCTGTTAGACTGCAGTCTAGCAGTCTGAGGAAACAAAACAAGCATAATTTTAATCTCTTCATTTAAGATAGAGACAGCAAATTCAAAGAATATCGCCTTGGTATTTGCAGGCATAGCAAAATTTCCATAGTAGGAATTTGCATAATGATGAGTGACGAATAAATAAATAACTACAAACCTGCTTCTCTTCTCTTATAACCATAAAATACTATATGCACTGCAGTCTTTTATTATCAAAAATGGTATGTGTCTTTGCTCCTAACTGATTTGTTTTTCTCTACTGATCAAAGTACACCATGTCATTCTCAAAGAAATATTACTGCAGTAGCATTCCTGTATATACATTTGTGACTAAATTTGAAGGATGCACTTTTTAATACTTGATTGAAATGTATAGTTTTTGATATCTTTTTGATAATTACACGAGATATAAATTCATGAGTATACAATATCACCATTGTGTAACTGATTAGTTATATCATGACAACACATTCAAGTAGGAGCACATAAAATAAAGGCGTTGACCTAAGTATCTCCAGTTTACAACTTGTTTTTTTCAGTACAGCGGAGAGAGCTTTTATTCCTGAATCCCCTGGTTTATTCCAACTCAGATCAAGTTCTCTCAGGTGTGAAGGGTTTGAATCCAGAGCTGAAGACAGAGCAGCACAGCCTTCCTCTGTAATACTGCAGTCTGACAATCTGGAGAGCAAGAAAAGGAAATTATCTCCTTACCCAGTCTGATTAACAGAAAGAACTTGATTACTATGTAGTAGTTCTTTGAATGAAGAAATACTGGAAAGATGTGATTTGGGTCTGGTTTATGCTAATCTTCTTTTATAGATATCAGAGTTTGCATTTTCAGTTGGCAATTGGAGATATCTTTATATTGTTTTGAAGTTGTAATTTGTGTGATGGTTCTATACACCAGGACAAAGCATCTGAGTTACTTATAGTTACATGGCAAATCTTCTGTTTTACGTGCATGACTTTATCTAATAGATTATGTCTAGACCCAAAAATTGTTTCCTGGCTCATTCTGTCATCTCTCCAGAAGGTTCCTTTGAAAATGGAAACCCCAGATATAAAAATGTTTAGTATAAATATTGTAGAGTTTTTCTGTGTTACAAGCACTGCATTTTTGATAAACTGTATGTTACCAGTACGGTGCCCGCTTCATTTTTAAGCATAATCTTTTTAATATCTACTCACTTTAGTGTGTCCAGTTCACACTTTTGATCCTTAAGTAGAGTAGAGAGCAGCTTCAGTCCTGTGTCTCCTGCTTTATTATAGCTCAGATCCAGTTCTCTCAGGTGTGTGGGATTGGAGTTCAAAGCTGAAGCCAAAGCAGCACAGCCATCCTGTGTAATACTGCAGTCTGACAGCCTGCAAAGAGAAGGTACATAATTGTAATTTTATACAAGTAAACTACAACTGAGAACATCACAAAATATCCCTCACTGTGTCTGAATGTAAAATTATGCAATCTGGACTGTGCTCTACTACAAACATATGAATGAGTTTACTGATCTTATCGAAAAGTAGAAGAGTTTTGTCATAATGTGTAATAGTATGGCAGAAGGCTGTGATCAAAAACAAAAACAAACCCAAATAAACAAACAAAAACATGGTAGCTAGGGGCAAATAACATAATGACACTTGCCTCAGTGTCTTCAGTTCACAAAGTTGACTACTCAATGCAGCAGAGAGGTTCTTCACTCCTGAGTTTCCCAGTATATTGTTGGTCAAATCCAGCTCTCTTATGTGTGAGGGATTTGATCCAAGTGCAGTGGTCAAAAGGGTACATCCTGCCTTTCTAATACTACAAAAAGACAGCCTACAGAGAGAGAAGGTATTTAGTTTCTGTAGTCAACAGAGAGAAAAGCATGTTTAAAAGCACACTTAACATCAGATTGACTCTGGAAATAGGATTTTTTTGTTTGTTTTCTGACTTGTTTCAAAAATGCATGACTAAGATTATCTTCCAGGTTGCGGGAAAATATGGTAAGACTTTATCCTGCTACATCTTGTACTCACTTAAGCAGCTCTAAGTTACACTGTGGTTTGGTCAGTGCAGCAGAGAGCAGTTTTGCTCCTTTGCGTCCAATATTATTGTAGCTCAGATCCAGCTCTCTCAGATGTGAGGGCTCTAAGCTGAGAACTGAAGCCAGAGCCGAACAGCCCTCATCTGTTATATCGCAACACGCCAACCTGCAAAGAGGAACAGGATTCTGGTAAAGACACTCTTTAAAGACAGTGTTATAAAGGCATCATAAAATGTATATGTGTTACATTATCCCTTATAAATTAGTTTGTTTCATAAATTTTGTAAATATTTTGCATGACCGATGTGTATGACTATAATAGATCTGAAATATATCCACTGCAATCTATAGGCCTCTTCAAATCAAACATTCTGCAATACATCATTAAGTCTATGGCTACACAGAGGACAGGATGACAGTGCTGGTTACAGGATATTTTGTAATCACCACTCTTTTCTTAAAAAGATGGATTGCTTTGTCTTTTTGTGCAAATTCTGCTGAGTAGAGACACAGTGTCTACTAGCCAAGTAAGCCGCTTGTCTTAATTAGGTTAGTGTGGGGTGCTAGAGCCTATCCCTGCTCTCATTGGGCGAAAGGCAGGGAAACACCCTGGACAGGTGTCAAACACACATTTACACCTGGGTGAGCCGTTTGATTCATGTTAGCGAACTGATGGACACCAAGTTAAGCCTCGTTTTAGTTATCATAAATTATAGGCCTATCTGACAAATTGGGAAACCAGATTCACAAATGTAATGTTAATTTTTCAGTATGATGTTACGGACCTTTTTGTTGGTCTCTAGAAAGGAGGTTGAATGATGACTGAAAGTCAATTGTTGCATGGGGCTTACTATTCTACTTCTGTAAGGAAGAAAATACTGCATTGTGCCATCAAATATTATGGTCACCTGCTGTTAGCAGTCATTCTTGCTTTTGGCTCCAAGAAAACATCAGACTTTACAGTATTTTGGAAAAACAGTACATCGCTGTTAGAATCTGGCTGTATTTTTATAGCAATTTCTTAGAGTGTATGATAGACTCATTTTGCAGGCAAAATGTTGAACAATTCAGGTAAAAAAAAAAAAAAATATATATATATATATAATGTGATTTAATGTGTCTAACTTTAATAAAGCTCTTGTCAGCTTTAACATGTGAGATATTTCATGTAATTCATGTAATGTTGCCATTAAAAACTGTGCTGACCTCACGCACTATAGCATGCATATACTTAAAGGCACAAAACAATAGGACACATTTTGTTTCATCTTTCTGAGTAAGTCACTCAGACTGTATGTCACTGTCAGAGAGAAGACTGTACTATACCTCAGACTCTCCAGTTTACAGTGTGGATTCTTCAGTCCAGCACAGAGCAGATCCACTCCTGAGTCCCCCAGTGAATTGTTACTCAGATCAAGTTCTCTCAGACTAGAAATCTCAGAGTCCAGAACTGATGCCAGTGCTTTACAGGTCTGTTCAGTGAGGTTACAGTTACTGAGCCTATATGAGAGAAAACAAAACTAAACTTTACAAACTTGTCTTCACAAACTCAACCCTAATAATATTTCTATACCGGGTCATAGCTTTAGTATCGATTAAGAGTACAGTAATTTTTTTTTTAGATTAATATCATAAAAGGGTAAATGGAGCATCAAGTCAAATGATTTGAAAGTAAATATTAATTTGAACAAATTAATCATTTAAGCCATCAATGCCAATACTTCAAAAGTAGCATCTAAACGTAGATTTATCTATGAAGATAAAACTGTGTTTGAGCCAGCTTTCAGGCAAAATGAATAAAAATACCAAATCAAATATAACAAATATCAGCTTTCCTACACTCATGCCAACAATGGATAGTAGTGGTATCTAAGAATGCTTATGTATTTCCATGCAATGCACTACAATGGCATGCATTCAGCTCTTGTAATATGGGAAATGGGAATGGGAATTCTTTCAAAAGAACATGGAACCATTCCATTCTTTTGGCTCTACCATTAAAAGGTGACATTACCTAAAGTTAATGTTATCTATATGAGAGTAACATGACATCACCTTGTAATGTCTCAACACAGACAAAGTATCACAAGAAAGGTAATATATTTCATTTATATGATATCAACAATTTTTATATATTAAAAATATATCCTGTGTCACTCTTGAAATTACAGATGGGTTAAGTTTCAGAATAATTATTCTGAGAACTTACAGAGCTGTTCTGGAGACTTTGACCACTGGCAGGAGCCTCAGAAGACACTCATCTGATCTGATGAACCTCTTTAGGTCAAACACATCCAGCTTCTCCTGTGATGTCAGCAACACAAAGACCAGAGCTGACCACTGTGCAGGAGAGAGGTCAGTTTTGGGCAAACGTCCAGATCGCAGGTAACTTTGGATTTGCTCGACCAAAGAATGATCATTGAGTTCATTCAGACAGTGGAGCAAATTTATAGATCTCTCTTGAGAGAGCTCCTCTGTGAATTTTTTCTTGATGTACTTGACTGTTTCATCTTTATTCTGTGAAATTCTTCCTCTTGGTGTCAGTAGTTCATGAAGCAAAGCGTGATTGGATTCCAGTGAAAGGCCCAGAAGGAAGCGCAGGAAAAGATCAAGATGTCCATTGTTACTTGCTAAGGTTTTGTCCACTGCACTCTTGTGTACATCAGTCACAGACATACCTTGGGATGTCATTGCAGGGTTTGTTTTAATTGCTTCCTCAGAACATAGGACATTTTTATCATCATTGATGAACATCAGGAACACATATAAAGCTGCAAGAAACTCTTGAATGCTCAAGTGCACAAAGCTGTACACAGTCTCCTGGTGCAGACCTGACTCCTCCCTAAAGATCTGCGTGAACACACCCGAGTAGACTGAAGCATCAGTTATATCAATGCCACACTCCTTCAGATCATTTTCATAGAAGACCAAGTGTCCCTTCTCCAAATGCTCAAATGCCAGCTTCCCCAGCAAAAGAACACTTTGATGCATTTGAAAATTTTCATCATATTTTCGATTCCTTTGATTCATCTGATACCTCAGGAAGTGTGTGTACATGTTTGTGAGAGTCTTTGGGATCTGTCCACTATATGCTTCACCCAACATTCTTTCTAGAACAGTAGATGAAATCCAACAAAAAACTGGTATGTGGCACATGATGTAGAGGCTCCTTGATGACTTTACATGAGTGATGATTTTGTCTGCCAGGTTTTGGTCACTGACTCTCTTTCTGATGTACTCCTCCTTCTGCGTGTCGTTAAACCCTCGTATCTCTGTCACCCGGTCAACACATTCTGGAGGCATTTGATTGGCCGAAGCTGGGCGGGAGGTTATCCAAAGGAGAGCAGAGGGAAGAAGATTTCCCTTGATGAGGTTTGTCAGGAGAACATCTACAGAGGCTGGCTCTGTTGCATTACACAATCTCTCACTACTCTGGAAATCCAGAGGTATTCGACATTCATCAAGTCCATCAAAAATGAACGCTATTTTATGTTTGTCACTCTGGGTGAAGACGAGTTCCTTTGTCTCTGGGTAGAAAAGATGAAGCATCTCAGTCAGACTGAGTTTTTTCCCTTTTATCAAGTTAAGCTCTCGAAATGGAAGTGGAAACATGAAGCGGAGATCTTGATTTGATTTTCCTTCTGACCAGTCCAGGATGAACTTCTGAACGGAGACTGTTTTTCCAATACCAGCTACTCCCTTTGTCAGCACAGTTCTGATGGGTTTGTCTTCTCCAGGTAAGGGTTTAAAGATGTCATTGCATTGTATTGGTGTTTCTTCTGTTGCTGGTCTCCTGGATGCTCTTTCAATCTGTCTCACCTCATGTTCATTATTGACCTCTCCACTTCCACCCTCTGTGATGTAGAGCTCTGTGTAGATCTTGTTGAGAAGTGTTGAGTTTCCTTGTTTTGCTATTCCCTCAGACACACATTGATACTTATTCTTCAGGTTTGATTTGAGGATGTGTCGACAAGCCAAAAGCGGCTCAGCTGTCAAAGAGATTATCAAGAAAAACTTCATTAAAACATGTTTAGGCAGCAGATGACCATAGTACTGAATCTGTACAATATACACAGATGGGACTTGTACACTTGTACAGTACATTGTAAAATCTGTTAAAATCTGTAGTCATTATACAGTATCTTTAAAAACATTCATTTGACTAAAGTTCTTACTTTCCTCCAGTATGTCAGCAAGATCATTCTCGTTCATGTTCCTGAGGACATGCAGAGTTATGTTCAGAGTTTCTTCTCTGATACTGATCTGATTTTCCTTTTTCCCAGATTCACGCTCAGAGCATTTTATACGACCTGGATTCAGAATGGTCCAGAATCGCTTCAGCTCATTCTTTACCAAGTAAATAATCTGTTCCTCAAGTCTCTGAAACATAAAAACTTACCATGATTAATAAGGGTGCAACACGGTGTTATGTATAATATGCAGTGCATGGTATGCAGTGAATGGGCATCCCAGATATTAATTCATTTATACTATGGGCCACAGATTAGCATTTACCCACATTATTTCAATAAGAATTTGTTTAAAGACATAACAGGACAATATATCTTGAGGATAAAATGTGGGTTTTCACATAAGAACAATAGTAATGTCAACAGGACAACCCTGCTTGTTTTTGAGAACATCAGCCAGACAGGGCACTCTCTCCATCATTACAGTTCTGGGAACAGTGGACTCAGAGAGGCACCAGCACAGCTGCAGGTGAATCTGGGGAAACTGAGCAGGCCTCAGCATGCATTACGCTCCTGACGAGAAATAAAACACACGTGTAATTTGAAGGTAAGGTCCTTCTGAAGTTGGTGGGTAGACTGAACACCAGGAGTCTCTATGTCAAAAATTTCTTCTTGGAATTTTCTTTTGGAGAGAGAGAGAGAGAGAGAGAGAGAGAGAGAGAGAGAGAGAGAGAAGATTAATGACACCTGGATTCCTCTTTAGATAATATCTTTAAGAACTGTAATGGCAACTGCAATAATGACAAAGGGTGTCCATACATCTGTGTGAGGACTACGATGTCTACATCTAAACCACCAGGAGGTTAAAATCAGTATTTACAGTGTGTGAGATGGACTGGTTTCACTGAAGAGCGGTGGAAGCCCTTCTTTTGAAGTGTCACTCTTCATGGACACACAGCTAGGATCAGGTGATCGTGATCTGTCCTGATGAACACTGTAAATAGTACAGCACCACAACTTAATACGTGTATTTTTTACAATGGTAACAGTAAGCACATTTCTGTGAGGAAAAAGATATCTACATATAAAGTACCACCAAGAGGCTCAAATCAGGACTTACAGTGTAGTTATTCCTGGTTCAGATGGACTGGTTTCACTGAAGAGCGGTGGAAGCCCCTCTTTTGAATTGTCACTCTTCATGGACACACAGCTAGGATCAGGTGATCGTGATCTCTCCTGATGAACACTGTAAATAGCACAGAAAGACAACTTAAAAAGTCTATTTCTATAATAATATCAGTAAGCATTATTAATTTATAAATTAAAATATTTATAACTAGACACTTCTCAACACATGCACTCGTCTTACCTGACATTATCATGTTCTGTAGAGATGCCTGTTCTGGGGTCCAAGCCCCTTGTCTCACTGTCTTTAGAGAGACTCATTGTAGACGCAGTGCCCCCTCCTCAGGCACAGACCATGGAAGTCAGTGAAGTTCTCTGAATAAAAAAAAATCAAACAACAGAACATACAACAGATTACATGTTCATCACACAGAGAGATACTGCTTGGATGAAGCAAAGTAATTATTTAGTCTAGAGAGCATGTCTTAAATGCACTACACTGTAAAGGGACCACAGAGGATTCGGTAAATAGCGATACATCATAAGCAGCACATTACATACAAACATTCAACTCAGACAGTTTTACAAGGAAACACAAGAAAAATAATAGTTTTAAGAGCAAAAGGATGTAAGAGTGGAGTTAGACTGTTGTTAAATGAGTGTAGCTGGATGAGAGAGACATTCAGTAAAATCAATGTAAGTAAAAAGTCAGGAGCCAGAAATGTGGTATGGACACCTTTGAACTTTACATCATACAAATGCCATGGAAATATAAGTCAGTTGTGTGATGAATGTCAGCAGAAAAAAAATCAACTAAGGCTTAAAAAATAAATAAATAAAATGAAATAAACATTTGCTGAGATACAGCAAAATCTTGCTCTAAACTTTGAGACAGATTCCATGCCATGAAGGATGTGGTCACTGTCTTTATTTGAAAGTAGATTAGGTAAAATTTAGGAAGCATTCATTTAATTACAGAATTAATGATAATTAGCAATTTGGGGAATCTAAGCTCAGACAGATGAACCGATAAGATTCTTTACCTAATCAACAAAACGAAACAGTCTAGAGCAGGGGTGTCAAACTCCGGTCCTGGAGGGCCGGAGTCCTGCTGATCTTTGTTTTCACCTCTTAGTTACCTGTTGATTTTCACCTTGAAAACAGGTGTGGACACTCTTCAGCCAATCAGAGACTGTATTTAGTTGGTCTACAAGAAAAACAGCAGGACCATGGCTGGATTTTGACACCTGTGGTCTAGAGCATTTACAGGTAAAAAAAATAAATAAATAAATGAAGTAATAACAGCAAGAGCTGTTAAAAGAGATTATAAACAACAGGTTAAACAAGTCAGACAATGGATTTGATCAATCTACCACTGCTAGGATTTTAGTCCACTTCTCTCAAGTAGTTTTAGAAAATTGTGCAAATACGTGTGATCACCCAATATTAGGGGTGTAAAGTGTGTGTGTGTGTGTGTGTGTGTGTGTATACATATATGACATCCTCTGGATAGTCTCTAGACTAGTCAAGTCATTAGACATGGAGGTCATTTCATCCTGATAGTCCTCATACAGTATCTCCACCTTCTCCAAACAAACACAATTTAGTTTCAGTTTCTCTCTCAAACAAAGGCAACAAGTGTCAGACAGTTAGTTATGATGGGTCTCAAACAAAAACTAAAGGGAACAATTAACTTTCAATTTCACAATAAATCTTTCAGTATTGCGATTAAAATATATATATTGAGGATAAAAATTAATTTAAGGAAGTGAATTTTTACACTTCCTTAATGTGTGTGTTAGACACATTTCATTGACATAATTCTTCTTAGCTGTACCACCATGTCATTTTCACAGTTCATACTAATAAAATGTAAAATACGTGAAAATTACAGGCACCATTCATTCTATGTTTTCTTTCAAGGTATTCATCACGTCTTTATTGCATAGAGTATACAGATGGCCGTGTATCTTTCCATATTAGAGAAAAAGAAAGTGAAACCAGAGACGTAGTTAAGATAAGACAGCTATATTTAAAATGTTCTCTTAAACAGAAGAAACTAAAGTTGCATTTTATTTCATGTTTCCGCTGTTACACTGTGCTTTGCCTGAACACACACAAAGTGATTACCGGTACCGATCACAACAAAGTCGTTTGTTAAACTACATTAAGCTGACAAGTATCTTAAAGCGTTTCAACTCAAACATTCGAACGTCCGTCACAGTTACATTTATTTTAAGCTTCTAAACCAAGTGTCACGAGGCCAACAGTCATAATCTTATAAATGATTACACTTACCTTTTTGTGTGAGAGAAGGTAGGCTTCCCTTGTTTCGCGAAGCTCGGATAACTACAATGTGCTTCTGAAAGTGGCGCATGATCGGAAGTGTAGCCTACACGAGAGGGCGGCTCAAGCATTTTTCCCTGTCATCAGTGGTATGAGCTGCAGCAGCAGCAGCAGCAGCAGAAGAAGAAGCAGCAGCTTTGTTTTTGATTTTATCTTAGTAGAAATTGTACAACAATATATGGCAAGTGATACAACATCAGTAGTAGGCTCTTTAGAAAACGAAGCACACAATGTAAACCGAATTATAATCTAATAAAATACAAATAAATAAATATAATATAATATAATATAGCTAAGGATTCACCTCTAATCATTTTAGGGCATCAGCAATGTTCAGCAGGTTTATTGGTGTTTTCTTTTCCATAGGCTATACTTCAGTGAATTGCAGTACAGTGCTAGTTCTCTCACAAAGACCACAAGTAAGGGTTGAGTCTTAATACATTTACATTTATGGATAAAGAATTTACCTACTATAAATATTCATCAGAATTTCAGTTATCCTTGTCTTATCCTCCATTATGACTCCTAATGTAATATAATTTCTGGTAAAATGGGAGAGAGAAAAGATTTTTGATAGCCGATCATAAATATCACGCCAGAAAGTATTGCTATAAAGATAGAAGAAAAATGAGCGATCCTTAGTGTCTATTTCTTCATCACAGAATATACGGTTATTGTGATCAAAGCTGAACTTTTGTCTAAGGAGTTCTCCTGAAGGACATATATCGTTAAATACTTTGAAGTGAAGCTCTTTTGCTTTTGGAGGTAAAGGTAAGTTTAAGAAGTTAATGCGTAACTTCTTTAAGCTAGGCTGACAGAAGGTATGAGAAGCTGACTTCCTGCTGAATTGCACAGGATAACCTGTGAACACCTTTAAAGAGAAGAAGAAGAAGAAGATACTGCATCATTTATTCTGCGCTCTAATAAACTGAACGTGTAGCTGTTTTCACATTGAAGCAAGCTTGTTGACTGAAACAACGGCACAGCTTCAACACTGATTTTACATAGAGTTTTAACGTAATACGAGAATAAGAGAAAAGCACAAAAGTACAGTTTGTATGCAATGTTGTCAACGTATACCAGAGTGCGTGTTGTGACCCGAGAAAAACATTTCTCGCGATAACGTGCGGGTTTTAGATTTCCCGTTACCCCCTGCGATGAGAGGGACGGAAAATGAAAGCGGCCATGTTGTAAGTGCAAATGATTACGAGCAAGTGATTGATCTAGTAGACGGACAGAACAGGGGCATAACAACAGAATAACTTCGAGGGAGAGTGATATTTGCTTGATTTCTATCACTTATCGCACTTCGGACACAATGAGTGGAGGGACCCCGTACATCGGGAGTAAAATCAGCTTAATCTCCAAGGCCGAGATTCGCTATGAGGGAATCCTCTACACCATCGACACTGAAAACTCAACTGTCGCACTTGCTAAAGGTGAGCATTATCATGTTAAACGAATCCAACATTTGATATAATACTTCATTTGAGCATGGCATGCCTCGGTGTAATGTTTTGGAACTGATGTGCGTACCCATCACACGTCCAGAAGAATGTTTGATCAACCATTGTAGGTGTTGATAGTTAGCTGGGCTAGTTAGCTAGCTTTAGCTGAACTTCGCCGTATCCATTTGAATAGCAAGCTAGCAGTTTGCGTCGCTGATGCATTTTGTTGCTTCTGATAGCTTGGTGAGTATATTTGTTAATTGTCTAGTTAACCAAGATTTGTTGTAAAAAAAAAATCCCTCAGCTGCTAGTGGGCGAAGTCTAATGACCAATCACCCTTACTTAGCTAACGCTAACATGGCAAGCTAACGTTTGGGAAACAACTTGCTAATGACGATTTTCGCAAAACAAACAAAAGCGCTGATTTATGCAGTTAGTACAGACTTATTTGAAAATGTGCATTATGTCGTAGAATTATATTACTTTTGTGAGTTTATGATAAGAGAGAGGACACATCTGCGTAGTTTACGAATGCAGTAAGTTGTCACGGTGCGTGGTGGTTAGCCTTAGCCTCTGATGATAGAGCATGCAGCAAGGCATTTTCGTGTTGGCAACTTTTAACTCGCAGTTCCCCACGTTAATTCTGTATTAAAAGCAGAGTAATCAGAGTTGACGTCGCGTGTGATCGTTGAGTTGGTTGTTCCAGTTTTATTTAACCAATTTCTTCATTAGCCCGCCAGTTATTATCAGTGATTGAAACTGTTTATTCACGTAGGCTGAAAGTCTTTGTACAACGACAAATGAGTAAAGTGTATAAGACGGATTGAAAAACTTCATTCAAATCGTAGCTGTTTGGACTCATTATTATGAAAAGTACATATGCGCGATTTCCACAGGTTTCTCACCTCACGAGCCATCGTGTAGACATTAGATAGTACGTATCATTTCAGTACTCTTTATTTGTTTGCAGATTTCCGTTGACTGCATGTGGGTGCTGGAATGTTTTAAGAATTTTGTTCATAATGTCACAACCTGAACTTGGGGTGTACAGGTTGTGAAACAGCACCCGTGTTCTGTGAATCATGTTAATGGGCTGCATTTTAGGCTACTTGTTTGTATGCTGCTCCATATAAAGCATAACTACAGTCTTTGGCATCCCCACATGAAAGATCTACTTGACACTAAATTAACTAAATTAATATTCTTTCAACCTGTCAGAGTTCAAACTTTAGAGCTAGGATAGTGAGTATTTCTTTCTCAGTGTAGATGTTAACTTTACCCATAAATCTATCTCTATCATAGTGCGCTCCTTTGGAACTGAGGATCGGCCTACGGAGCGGCCTATCCCCCCCAGAGATGAGATATTTGAGTACATTATATTCCGAGGGAGTGATATCAAAGACCTGACTGTCTGCGAACCTCCCAAGCCAAGCTGCTCTCTCCCTCAGGACCCTGCCATCGTCCAGGTACGTCAGTAAATGTCCTAGACATCCTTCCTCACACACAGGCCTTTTTCCTCCATAAAGAATGTGTATTTTAAAAGTTCGGTCTAGTGACTGTGGTCCCCTTGGTCATAAAAACTTATGAGTCTTGATGGTGTTTGTGAATTCTTGGCTAATCTTGTGGATACTGGTCTTTAAACAGAAAAAAAGGTATGGTTAAAAAAAATTGTGCTTATTTTTGTAGAGTAACATGCAGTTAGAAGAAGTTGCCTCATGCGCCATGTGGATTAATTTGGGTTTTTTTTGTTTGTTTGTTTGTTTGTTTTCTCCTGCAGTCGTCTATGGGTTCTTCCACTGCAGCTGCACCCTCCTTCCAGTCTGGGACTTCGTATGGGCTGTTTAATAGGGCTCCTGTACCTCCATACAGCCAGTTTAACCCCAGCCCCTTGGTCTCTCCCCAGTTTGGGGCTGTAGGAGTTGGTAAGTGCCCTAGCATTTAACTTGCTTTTTTCTAAGTATATCAGTGGATTCAGAAGTACAGACTTCATCAGTGATGAATTTGCTCATATTCATCCTGTTGAAAGAGAGCACGTGTGTGCCCTTTTTCACTGTTTGTTGTATGTGCATTATATATGCAGAGGATGCTTATTCAGTTTCTTTTAAAATTGTTTCAGGGAGGTAAATAGATCCAGGTTTAATCACATTCTGTCACTCTTTGCAAGCAGTTGCTAGTCAGAAGTATATGAGCACCATGAGAAAACACAGTGTGTTCCCTCTACAAATTGTTTGAGGTCCACCTTTTGCTTGATAATGTGAAACTAGTCTTGAAAACAACCTTAAGGTCAGGGAGTAGTCCAGATAGTTGCCGGAGAATTATGTATTTATAAATGTATTCGTTTGTTATTTATATATTTGGATATTTTGTGATTTGTTGGTTGGTGCCTTATAAAAAAGAGAAAAAAAAACTGTGTGTGCATGCTCTTCCTCTCCTCACAGGGAGTTCAGTGGCCGCATTTGGTAGCGTTCTGGGCACAGGCCCAGCCCTCTCTGAGAGCAATACTATTGGCTCCTCTTTCCCCCCTGACTCTCGCTCACTGAATGTGCTCATACCGGAAGGTAAATGCCTGACTGGAGACCCCCAAAAATTAAAAATAAATAAGTAATAATAATAATAAATAGCATAGATTTGGATTTGATTTGCCTGAAGTGAACTAACAGTGCTAAAGAAATCTGCTACAATCATGAAGTATTTAAAATAAAACGAGTGGAGAGTGGTGTAGTGGAGAGTGTATTGATAGGAAAAGAAAGGAGAGGTATGCTCTTGCCTTGGTGCTTAGATATCAGAATGTGCTCAGTTCTCAGTGCATCAGAAGCATCGCAGCAGCAGCAGGGCTCCAGCTGAGTTTCATGAGTTGTATTTTTGAAAATTGGCGTTACATTTTCAGTTTCGCTGAGGAAACAGCTGAGGGACACCTGGTGTTGTAGCATGGGCAGCTGTGTGTGTTTGTGTGTGTGCACGCGTGTGTGTGTGTGTGGAGAAGAAAAGGTCTTTGTGCTTTCTTCCCCTCCTCATATGTTAAATGATTTTTTTTTTTTGGAACTATGAATATTGCACAGGGAAATGATGATTTTAATTGTTTTTAACAGGACTCTGGATTAAATGTAGTGTTGTATACTCATTTGTCTTTGGCTAATCTGATGCATGCATGAGACACTGCATGTTGGGCATGTGTGATTTTGGTGTTCTCTTGGGTTAACTTAAACTGAGTTAATCACACATCACCCAGACGAACCTGATTCACCCTAACGTGTGTCTGTTTTTACCAGTTTTTCTCCAGGAAGCCCAAAGTGTTTTCCATTCACTTGTGTGGGCTCCACGTTAGTACCTTTACCTGTTCGTCTAAACTGCCATGCCCCTTGTCTCTCTCTCTCTCCCCCGCCCTTTCAGGTCGATCAAGTCCCTCACTGGACCCCCTGCGAAAAAGCCCAACACTGGAGCCTGCAGCCCCAGCCGCTCCAGCAGCTAACACTGCTCCACCTGCACCCGTCAGCCGCAGGAGCCCGGTCCCCGCCCGTCTGGCACCCGCTGGTCCCCAGAAACCACTGGACATGCAGGAGCAGAGGAGGGGTGAGGCCAGGCCGCTGCTCTGCTCTGAAGTCTCTCACACATACACTGGTGTTAGGGCTTTGCTAGCGTAGTGCAGAATGTTTCATTAACTTGACAAGTTGTACAAATCTTGTGTTTTTTATTTATTTATATTAACTTCACTCAGACGTCATAGCCGTTCAGCAGATTAGAATGTAGGAGAAATGATTTGGATTGTTCCATATGATGTAGAGTTCTGTGATTGCCCTGAGCTCAGCTTCGGTTCAAACTGAAATCCTGTACCTTAAATGTACCTTAAAACATGTTTGTATGATCTAGTTTATCAGGCTTGAGTTAAATATCAACAGGCCACACATGTTCCAGACATCTCAAGATTCAAGAGATCTGTTACTGGATTTACAGTAGCATTCTTTTTTTAGCATTGGGAGTTTTCAGCATTTAAGAGAGAGCTGTACCTTTTTAGGCCCCGACGCCCAGAAAATGCCCAGAGCAGAATCTGATCAAGCCAGAGGTGAAAACAGAGAAGCCACTAAACGACAAGCAGGTTGTTACCCATCTGCTTAAAAAAAACAAAACAAAAAAAACACACAGCACTTCTTCATTCATTTATTCAGGCAACGGCAGAGCTGCATGCTGCTTTTCGCCTCATCCTTAGATCACCATAGACCAGACTGCTTTTGGCCTAGCTGCACTTTTCATAAACCCATCCTCACTCTAACTCGCCTGGGTCTGTCACTTCATCCAATCATGTACCTCTGTGTTTGAACTCTTTTTTTTTTTTTTGTGCAGCATAAGAGAGAGTTGAGCTTTTTGCCAGAGAATGTGTTTAGATATGTGAAGATAAGGTCAGCATTTGTGTACCAGCGTTCAAAGCATTGTATCTGTCTTAGCCCTTCTGGCCTATTTAGAGAACACCGGCATCAGTAAAAATCCACAGCTTACCATTGTTCCTTACTTTGCCCTTCATCAGACTGTCTTATATAAACTAATCCTTACTTTGCCTTTTCTTTGACTGTCCTCTAAACTGAATCATGACTCAATCATGAACGTGTCTGTCTGTCCGTGTGTACGTCTGCTGCCTCGACTCACTCGTATCGCAGTTACGTTTACGTGTGTGCTTTTTTTTTCTTCTTTTTTTTAAGAATATTTTTTCATCCCTTGCTCCTTCAGAGTGACGCTCATGAATCAGTCATCTGTTTGCTGCTTTGTCATCAGCGTGTCTTTCCAGCCACTAATCCACCCATCTATGAATTTTCAGACGGTAGTCGTGTCGTCATGACCTTTATTTCTGTTTATGTTTATTTTTTTAACAAGCGTTTTGAATCCTTGTAGCTGTGGGGGCGCCGCCAGCGCGCCGCGGGCGCAGCGGAGGGCATCGCGGGAGGGGCCGCTTCAACGTGCGGAGAGACGGGCCCATGAAGTTCGAAAAAGACTTTGACTTTGAGAGCGCCAACGCTCAGTTCAACAAGGAGGAGATCGACAAGGAGTTCCAGAGTAAACTCAAGCTGAAAGGTACAGATACAAAAGTCCCGTACTGATCAAAGCTCGGTAAATATTTCGCTCTCTCACCCGTGGACAGAGCATAAAGTTCTTAATTTGGCAAAGAACCTACTTGATCAGATGATCCCCGCCGTAAGGCTCAGAAGCAGGCCTCACGCTAACTGTGTCTCTCTGGCTGTGATTGGTTAGAGGAGAAGCCAGAGAAGGCCCTGAACGGCGAGGAGAAAGGTGATTCAGGAGTGGACACACAGAACAGCGAGGGCAATGCTGATGAGGAGGACCCCCTGGGCCCTAACTGCTACTACGACAAGTCCAAGTCCTTCTTCGACAACATCTCCTGTGACGACTCCAGGTGCGGGACAGCTGTCTTTTTTTTTTTTTTTTTTTTTCCCTGAAATATCCAGATTAACATTTACCACTTTCTATCTTTGAGATTAAATGTGCTTTTGCTCCAGAGTTTATAAAAGCTTTGTGTTGAAGGAATATCCTTGTCATTCACAGGAAGGAAAAATCTGGAGTCTCAGGTTTTCCCAGGTGAGTCCCGAGTTTATAACCTGTTTTGAAAGCAGACTGTGGGGGTATATCAGTAGCACCTACAAGTAACAGCGTGAAGTGAGTTTAAGTGCTGAAACAGTGTATCATATGACAGAATTACTATGGCAACACTGTACCACGAGACAGAGTTAATAGGGAAGCACTATACTGCGAGACAGAGGTGTTACCACTGAAATGTAGTAGTAATGGGGTGGTAAGAAACTAAAGGACTGTAGGGGTCCAGGTCAAAATGAGAAGAAGGACATGGGTCCACAGGTTTGTGCAGAAAAGTGTTGGTTGTGTCTGAGGCAAATGCTGAGGTATCTGAGGTGAACACTGCTGCAGCAGAGTTTCTCCTCTCTCTGTCTCTCAGTCTGATGTTAAAGCCTAATGAAACGAGACCAGCCTGTGCTCTGCTCTCTGTGTGTCCTCTCTCTGTCTCTCAGTCTGATGTTAAAGCCTAATGAAATGAAACCAGCCTGTGCTCTGCTCTCTGTGTGTCCTCTCTCTGTCTCTCAGTCTGATGTTAAAGCCTAATGAAATGAAACCAGCCTGTGCTCTGCTCTCTGTGTGTCCTCTCTCTGTCTCTCAGTCTGATGTTAAAGCCTAATGAAATGAAACCAGCCTGTGCTCTGCTCTCTGTTTGTTCCAGGGAGCGAAGGCAGACGTGGGCGGAGGAGAGACGGATGAACGCCGAGACCTTCGGCATCCCGCTGCGTCACGGCCGTGGCCGCGGGGGCTTCCGGGGGCGCGGAGGGATGGGTTTCCGCGGAGGCCGGGGGCGCGGAGCCAGCCGGGGGTCGTTCGGCCCTTCCCACGGCGGGGGCGGCGGATTCAGGGGAGGGTTTCGAGGAAGCCAAGGTGGCCGTGAGTTCGCCGATTTTGAATACAGGGTAACTTATCTCTCCCTTTTAACAATCAGCGAAATGTTTTAAAATCTATATTAAAAAAAACGTAAAGAAGCTGCTTTGTGTTTGATGATGTAATGCTGAGTATGATCTTGTCTGTTTCTTTTTTTTTTCCCCCCAGAAGGATAACAAAGTGGCCGCGTAGTGCCAGTGGAGGATGGATTGGTCAGAAGGTGTAATTCATGTCAGGGGAATTGGGGTTTTTTTGACAGCGACTTTGGACACCAGGAATGCAGAGAAATGTACTTGTTGTTTATTTGTCACCAGCACTGAGCTAGACTGCTTGAAAACATGGATGTAAAATGCATTTTCTATTCCATATCTTCTCAATGAGTGGAGCTGATGCAATCTTTCCACATTAAAATCTGTTCATACTATTTCCAGATGGGTGAAAAATTGTGTATAAATATCATATTTCAGAGGGACTCCAGTATTCCCCCCCCCCCCCCCCCCCAAGCCCGTTCTATACTTGTATTTGATAATAACCTGTTAGCAGTAAAAAAAGAAAAGAAAAGGTTGTAAACGCACACCCACCTACTGTGAGTGTTCCAGAATCTTAAACGCATTTGCTGTCTGGCTCTGTCTGGCTATGTACTTTAGCACCAAAAATAGGCAGTTTGAGTCTCTGTCACTGCTTTTAATTGTTATGGGGGGTTTTTTTTTGTTGTTATTGTTGGGGTTTTTTTGTTTCTTGTTTTTTTTGTTTTTTTGACTTGCGTCACATGGCTAGCGAGTCACTCTAATCTCACTTTATCCCATCTAAGTGCTTGGTTATTTTTTCAGGTTCTTCTGTTAGTTGTTGTCATAATTGTATTGGCACATATAATTTACTGTTGGATAGCTATGGATTTACCAGTCCTAGTGCTAGTTCTCTTAGAATGAACAGAATTTGAAATTTTGCAACGAAATGCTGTTTTAACGTAGATGCAGAACAAGGACAGCATCACTAGAGAATATATCACAGACTGTTTTCAGTGAGCTAATGACACAGGCTGTCACCTCCTGAAAGGCATTAGAATTGCTTTTGGAAAGAGACCAATGATAGTCATTTAAATTCTCAAATTTGAGTGAGCACAAAGATTAAATGTTTCAAGTGTCACGGCCCTACTTTAATTGAAATAAATTGATGGGAGTAGCTGTGACCCAGATCATTAGCCCATTGGTAACTCTGTAACTGTGCACCGTAAGCAGGCAATTAAAGGAGTGTGAATTACAAGATTTCTGTGAACTTGCACACTGTACAGGTTGCGCTGGGGTTGCAAGTATGTAGCCCATGTGCGAATGTAGTAGAAATTGAGGACTGATCAAAAAGTCAGGATGGGGCGTCCTCAGTTTGATTTGCGACTGTACCCGTTTCCCATCCTGTTTATCATTGCTGTGAGCTAGAGCTACTGTGTGTTAAGGGGTAAATGTACTCAGACTTAGGCCTCCTTATTAAATGTAAGCGTGTGCTAGCTCGTCTAGCATGAACTCTGGTAAACATCAAGCTATTTTATATGCCTGTGTAATATTTAAATCAGTTTATTTACCTGTCTCTCTAGTTAACGTACAGATTATTCCTCTCAGCTGTGGAGTTATTTCACACTCATTTGCGCTGGTGATTAGACTGTTAACCGGGCCCGAACAGCCAAATATTAAGGATGTGAAAAAAAAAAAAACAGTTTTCTGTTACACCTCAGCTTGCTTTAAGACGGAACCTTCAAGCAAAAAAAAAAAAAGCTTTCCAGAATATTTCACGACTTGATGTCTTCATTGAGATGATATGTGAAACGCATGTCTTTGATAATTTGGCTGTTTTATTTAAGGCTTTCCTATTGTAACACGACTTTTTCTTCACATCTTCAACAGTTTTTTGTCAGTGTTTTCAGTCTTTATGTACTTCATAGGAATAGTTTCAGATGAATGAATGCCCCACCCCCGTTTCATTAATGCCACTGACTGATGTTAAGTGATTGACACTGCCAGCTGATTGGACCTCTCATTCCCGAGGAGACATTTGTTTGTTGTACTTCATCCCACACAGGAAATAGTTTAGAATCTAATGTCAAGAGTAACATTGTCACTATTAACACTGCAGCACCCCCCCCTTCCATTTGATGTATTCAAGTGCTTTGGTTCAGTTCAGTCTGAACTCGTTAATAAATTAGATTTGAGCTCTGTATGTCATATTGCAAATTATTAAGCCAGTAGTTCCTTAAATACTCTACACAGATATTTGGACATTGAAAAAAAGGATGTACTGCACTTTTTTTTTTTTTTTTTAATTAATTTGTATTTTTGATCCAGGTTTTCTTTTGTCAGTTTAACTTTTTTTTCTGTCCCTGATGGCTGATCCTTTGTAAACAGATATCTATAAGACTACGTTTCAAAAATGGCCAGGACTTCTTGGAATATGGTTTGCACAGACTAGATTGTATTGTCATCTGGTTTCATCTCTTCAGAATGAAATTATCTACAGTGGTTCAAGGCTGAACCAACAGGAGATGCCGTCTTTTGGACAGTAGAAGGAATATTTTCCACTCCAGCATATAGATTAGTTATTTGCTACACAGATTCAGCGATGTGCAGCAATCTTTACTGAACTATATAAATAAATAAATGTATCTTTAAACAGTTTATAGTGACACAGAATTTCCACCTAAGAATTCATATTCACAGTTGTTGACCCAGGTGAAACCTTTACTGTATGTGAGGTTTTTTGGTTTGTTTGGTTTTTTTTTTAAGGTTTAATAGGAGTAGTCTTAGTTCACCGCTGGTGTCAGATCCAGTACTTTAGGTCCGCTCCCATTTGGAGGCTGGTAACAGACACAGGCGAACATGGTATGTTAACCAAAGCCACATCATCATGACACCATTTCTGGCAATGCTAGGAGGTTGGAACTGTTCCCAGTGTCAATATGAAAAGGGCAAATTCCTTACAACATCAGTTTAACTTTGAGCTGTATTTTCTTTCTTATGTACATCAAAATGAACGCTCAGTTTTTTGGGATTTTTTTTGTTTGTTTGTTTGTTTTTTTTCCTCTCAACCCCTGCATGGTATCTGTTCCGAATACCTCAGTGAACAGGGGTTTTTATTCTGAGAAAATAAACAGTTGTTCATTAACCTACGTTGTCTTGTTGCATTTTTTTTTCTCTCAGGTCGATCTATTAGATAGATAGATTACATAACTGAACTCCTCCATATTCATGCTGATTGGAAATACATAGGAGATGAATGAAAAGGAACTTTGTTTCTCTTGCAATGACAACAATAGGGTGATATTAACATCACATGTAATTTAGTTCAGAACGCTCACAGTTACTGCACAGAGCGCCATCTACTTATCGAATGGGGAAGTGGCGTGAGAAATTATTACAGAGTATAGTCCTAAAGATGTCTTATTATTATGATTATACCGTAATACGAATTATTTTAAGCATACCGGAAATGTTTGACGATAAATAAAGTAAAAACGACCTGCGCAGTCAAGGGACTACAGTGTTGTGGTCAGGTTTGGTCCAGTGGGCAGGCGATGCTCCGCGCTGCATTGTCAGAGTGGGAGTGGCAAAAGAAATATTCGCTATTGGTGCAGACTTCCTCCTCACGCTTGCCCTTGTTCATGTGGATGACTTCACAGTAATAGTATCAGCAGTGTGCATTGGATCAAGGACCACCACAATCTCATCTCGCCAACATGGGGCTTACTAGCGATCCAAATTACCAAAAACTGGAGCAATGGTACAAATCCAACGCTGGAAACCTCAATATGAGGCAGATGTTCGACGCTGATAAGGACAGATTTTCCAAATTCAGGTGAGCCGAAATGCACGCTTCCGCAAAATATGAAACGTCACCGATTAATGGATGTAACTGTTAGATAACATTAACGCTGACAGTGATTTCGTTCTAAGTACTTAAGCGAAATGCAAGTTTTGATGCAACGATGTGCCCCTCGGCCATTCAGCTCATAACTGCAAGGTGTTAAACATGATTTTAGGAGGGATGTTACAGGGAAATTACAACACGAGGCTCCTTTGCCACTTGTAGCTGTGACCTGAACTGTGATCAGTGGTTACACCCTCTTCTCGGATCTTTGCGTGATTTTACACTTTGCGAGTGTCTGAATAAGCTGAAATGACACTGAATTGATGCAACACACTTTTGTCTAACATGATATGTCACTTTTATGGACTCTTATTGCATTTTGGCCATGTCCGCCAGTCTCCGTTTCATTATCACCACAGGAAGTGTGCAGACTACAAGGTCATTTAAAACAATCGATTGTAGGGCCGCATAGTCAACGGTGAATTCTCACAAGCTGATCGTGGGCTATGATAAGTTACCTACACCAGTTACCCTGGATAACTTGAACAGACCATCGGTCACGCTAATTACATAACAGGTGATAATCCTAGCTCTAACGGGCCTTCTGAACTGTTACTGAATTCTGCATTTCGCTTGGTAAACTGTCTGTACTATATTTTCAAGTAAGTATGCAAGGCCTAGTATCTAAAGTCCCTCTGGGTATATCTTTTGAAGAGGGTTGGATTTGTCAGGGCCAGCCGTCGACGCCATGGCGTGCACGTTTCAATGATTCATTTCAAGACATGTCTTAGACTAGGCAAGAGCTACGTGCTTCTTTGCACATAGCTGGCATATCCGTGAGTGGGCATTAACCTCGCTCGGCAAAGAGCTTTCAGTGAAAAACACAACTAAATAAACGATAAAGAAATAAATAACAGTTTACAAAATATTTCTCTCCTCTTCCTCCCCGGTTGTGCATTATTCGCTCATCGGTCGGAGAGTTAAACGGTATCTGCAGTGTACACCCTGTTCCCTCAGAATAGCACGGTGGTCTTACTCCTGGACTACCAATGCACAAATAACGTGTTGTGACACAGAATGACGAGTATTTATTGGCTATTTTTACACTGTGAAAATGAAAAGTGTACGATCAGTGCTTCACTCTTTTTTTGTTTCTTTTGAAATCATAGTACAACACTTGCGACAGACGATGGCGACATCCTCGTGGACTACTCCAAGAATCTCATCAATGAGGAAGTCATGGGGATGCTGTTTGACATGGTACAGCCAGAACGGTTTTCCTCTATCTCTCTTATATTGTGTTTCTGTTCACTGTTCCTTAAACGTGGTAATAAAATACACAAGGCAGAAAGCACACATAAACAGTATGCTGAAAGCGATGTAACTTGAGATATTAGAAGTCATTCGTGACTGTCCCTGTATGTTTACCTGAAAGGTGTTGTGTAGTGTAATTGTTTACTCTGTAGTTGTTACTGCTAGTGACAGCGCTCTCAGTAACAGAGCCCTGAGCTGTCCTCGCTCATCAGTTTTAAACCCATCACACGGTGACGGACGATCAGTCAAGCTACCAAATCCACGTGTCACATGTAGAAATGCTCGTTCCACCTCTTTGGCGTATTAGGCTCATCTGTATGAGACATGTCTTACAGTTAGCGATTTTTGTCGCTTTTTGTTGAAAAGGCTTTGTCATCATGACCTGTTTGTATACGTTTTCCTTAGTCACTGTGACACGTTTAAGGGCTCACAATAGCCCTATTTACCCTCTCACACTGTGTGTGTGTGTGTGTGTGTGTGTGTGTGTCTGAGTTAATCTTACACCCTGAAAAGGGAGGGTCAGCACATACACACTGGCTCAAGTGGAGTGATATGACATTTGTCAGCCATCATGTTCCACAGTGATGCAGTAGAGTTGTAGCAATGCCCTGCCTGCTCTTTAATATTGTCTTTTTTTTCTGTGTTGGTCAGGCAAGGTCCAGAGGTGTTGAGGCAGCCAGAGAGAAGATGTTCTCTGGAGAAAAGATTAACTTCACTGAGGTAACACTTAAAACACGCTTATACATACTCATGTATGGAAAAGGCAGTCGCTCTGACAGTCTTTGTACATACGGCTTTGCCCCATGGAGAATCACCAGTCGGCTCATAGTAGAGCTTACAGAAAAAGTTACACCAAATTGTTATTATGGGTTTTTTTTTTATTACTGCCCTGTGTACTTGGGTTTTGGCACATGACAGGATGTCATTGTAGAAACTTCCCCCCCCAACTTCCTCACCTCTCAAACCACTTTTGATGTAAATTTACCATTCCCCTTGCTCTGTGGTACCTTAAGAAGAAGAACAGCGACAGTACCAGAGATGAGGGGAACTAAACGTGCGTGCCGTTTTGATTTGGAGATCCTTCCTTTTGTAATCCACTGTAGCTACTGCCAAGAAAAAACAGTAAAAAAGACCTAAAAAATGTTTAAAAATTTAAAAAATGTTAGAAAATCATGATTTAAACAACACACAGGGTGCAGAAAAAGGCCATATACTGTGGGCCAAAATACTGTGACTTCAGCCTCACGTCCCTGTTAAACCGTTAAAGCATCTATATGCCATGTCTATGTGCACTGTTACTGGCACAGCCGTCAACCACTTTTCACTGTGTCTGATAGTGGTTTGTGCCTGTGTGTGTGTGTGTGTGTGTGTGAACAGGGCCGTGCTGTCCTCCACATTGCCCTGAGGAATCGCTCTAACTCTCCCATCATGGTGGATGGGAAAGATGTGATGCCAGAGGTCAGCAGGGTCCTGGAGAAGATGAAGTCATTCTGTCATGTGAGTGGAATTTTACTGCATAGCGGTGATGTTTGGATGTGTCTTAATTCTTATTAGTTGCTTGGGATTTATAGCTTTCATTCATTCATTCATTCATTCATTCACTCATTCATTCATTCATTCATTCGTCTTCATGTTCATTTATTTATTCATTCGTTCATTTATCGAATAGTGAAGTGTGTATTAATAGTCATTTTTTCTAATACTCAGTAATGATTTTGCTCTGTCATGATTTGGATACACCATGACATAGGATATACTGTAACTTAGATATTGGCTTATCGTGGCTTGCTGTGTATGTGTGTGTGAGGCAGAGAGTGCGCAGTGGAGAGTGGAAAGGCTTCAGCGGCAAGTCCATGACTGACGTGGTCAACATCGGCATTGGAGGATCTGACCTGGTGAGTAACAATATAAAACCGACCAAATTCCCTGAATGTTCTCTAAAAAGACCTATGCCCTAAGAGATACACCTTTTTTCTTTTTTAAAAGTTACGTGTACAACAAAAAGAAGTTCTTATAACTACCACTAGTACATCTCATTCCATTAGATGATATCTGTAGAAAGGATTAAACCAGCCAGCCTCACATATCTTTTTTATAAGCCGTGTAGGACAGACATCGTAAGCTGTAATCCTCTCTGTCGTCTGTTCTAGGGTCCACTGATGGTAACTGAGGCCCTGAAGCCGTATTCTAAGGGCGGTCCCAACGTTTGGTTTGTGTCCAACATCGATGGAACCCACATGGCGAAGACCTTGGCCCAGCTCAATGCTGAAACAACCCTCTTCATCATTGCTTCCAAGGCAAGGATCTAAGCTCACACTGCACTGGTACTGCAGAGTCATCAACATATTTTTAATGATGAGTCTCATTAAGTTTCTGTGCGCTCTTCGAGAAACATAACAAAATCTGGATTTTCTAGAGCTGTTGATTAAATGATGCAAACATGTGATCCAGGCAGATAGAGCACTTTCAGACAGAAGAATTAAACTTCAGTGGTGGCTTCCGGGATCTCACACATCCCAAGTTGACAGAGTTGTCTTTTGTGCTGTGTAACAAAATATTCTAAAAGTACAAGGAAGCCCTTGTCCTGTCTACGCTTGAGAAATGATAACAAAACCTTTAGAAACAGATGGGGGAAAAAGCACACGCACACACACACACTCAAAGTCAACATGTCTCTGCATGTCTTCCCACCAACATGCACAGTAGTTAAACATGTGCTTGAATTGCTAAGGGATTTTGAAAATTTCACAATTACCACATTTGGAGAACTAGATAGCACTGGTTTTGTTTTTTGGTTTTTTTTTTTCGATTTCGAGATTGATCTTTCTCTGTGCAACTTCTCTTTTGTAGACTTTCACCACCCAGGAGACCATCACCAACGCTGAGACTGCCCGAGAGTGGTTCCTTAAGACGGCTAAGGACGTGAGTGTCTCTGTGGTAGATCCACAGTACTGTGATTAACATGTCATCATTATGGAAAACATTAGAAAGGTGTCTCCTCTCCTCCATGATGGTGAATCAGTAATGACTGAGTAGATTAGGCTGCAGTATGATCAAATGCTCTTCTTGCCAGAGGGACCTTTTGTAGTGCTTTTTGACGACAGCACAATTTCATGATTTTTTTTTGTAACGTTACACTTTTTTTTTTTTTTAACGTTTGTCAGTTATGGAATTAGTGCGCTGTGCTGACCGACTTAAGTAAATAAGACAAGACTAAATAAATAAAAGATTAAGGCCCTGATTTTTTTTTGTTTGTTTTTTTGTTAAACATCTTTTGTGAATGTTTGTCAGTTATGGAATTAGTCTTCTGTACTGACTGACTTAAGAAGAGAAAAAGAAAGGATTAAGCCCTAGAGCAGCTGTGATAGAGGTCTTGTTGTGGGAGGATGTGTTTGAGCTGATGTCTCCTCTCCGTTCTGCAGTCCTCTGCTGTGGCTAAACACTTTGTGGCGCTGTCCACCAATGCAGTGAGTATAATTATATCTGCTTTTGTTTGTTTGTTTGTTTGTTTGTTTGTTTACGTAGCATGTCATGAGTCCATTTCATATGATCTTCATAACTTAAGTGAACGACTTTCTCTTCCTTCCTCTCTCTGTTTCTCTCTCTCTCTCTCTCCCCCCTCCAGCCTAAAGTGAAGGACTTTGGCATCGACACAAACAACATGTTTGAGTTTTGGGATGTAAGTATCTACTGGATGTGTGTGGCATGAAAGAGAAAGTGGAGACGCCAGTCGTGTGAGATGCCGGGCGTGTACATGTGCAGCCTGAGCGTGTTAGACGCTGACGCTTCCCTTTAACGCTCTGCTGTGTTTATATAACTCATGTGTGAACCCACTTAACCGTCTCTAATAACTGTCTATTTAAACAGTTATTACATGTGTAATTACACTGTAACTTCTACATTCAAACGGATTTCTTCAGTGTACAAATCAGTATAGCACAGCTCATGTATATATGTACAGTGCTCTTTTGTGGCATTAGTTAATGCATAGCGTTATTGTATGCATATGTATAAATACTCAGTTATTAGCGCGCACCAGATTTAACGTGGGTATTATTTGATCCAACCAGATTTGGGTAATGTATATGGATCTTAGTGAATGCTGTTGAGGTACGTGTTCTGCAGTCTGTCTCGCCAAAGGCTGTGACTAGTAACAGGAGGTGCTCTGCTTCATTTTGAGATAGGATTGACAGTGAAAAGAAGGGCTTTTTTTTTTTAATGGCTTTTTAATGGCTTGTGCTTGTTTTTAGTGGGTCGGAGGGCGCTATTCGCTGTGGTCTGCTATTGGTCTGTCCATTGCGCTGCACGTAGGTATGTCTGATGTGGATTTGTATTGTATTTATCTCTGGTTAAATTACGGCCTGCATGTCAGACTTAAACACAGGGCTTGTTGCATCCTTCTTTTTAACGGAGAAAATAAGCTCTCTCTTTCAGCAATTCGCCATGTCTCTCCGTGTTTTAGCACCCCTAAGTGACAGTCTCATCTCTGTGTACAGGGTTTGATAACTTCGAGCAGCTTCTTGCTGGAGCTCACTGGATGGTATGTCCTTTTATTTATTTATTTATTTATTTACATATTCACATTTCAGAGGTTCCAAAAAGTCATATTTCTAAATTGAAAAGTAATTGTGAATGGCAGTTTAGTTCAGGTCTCAGTCAGGCAATGCAAAGAACACAGTTGTACTCTCTCAATAATCATACTTCAGAGTCCCCTAACCTACGTGATGCCTAAAGTAGACGTCCACACGAACTTAAACTTCTGTGGAGATGCTTGTAAACTGACTAGTGAGAAGAAGCAGTGGTTGACATCACACGTGCTGGAGGATTCATGAGTTAGTCCTCTCCCTACCAGACCGCTGAAAGTTTTCAGTGTGCCATGATCTTACACTAGTGCAGGGACCTGGCTGCTCCGAATTTTGGCAAAAAGGAGTAAAAATCTAAGATGTATAAAGAATTTATATATATATTTCTATCTATCTGTCTGTCTATCTATCTGTCTATCAATATCTATATCTTTATCTATATATATACAATTACACATCTCTGAATTATCGAAGGTCAAAGAATTGCATGCATTTGAACCAAATTACATGTTTGTTTATATCTTCAAATCTGACTTCTCAGTCTCCACAATATCTTCACTTAAAGACTAACACAGGTTAATGAGTAGAATTATCTGATAACTGATCAACTACCTGCCCTAGTAGTTCTACATTTATAGAAAAAAAAAGAAAGAGAAAAGAGAAGAAAAGAAGAAGAAGGTTATATGTGTTTTTTTTTTCTTTTTTCTTTTTTTTTTTGTTTGTTTCTCTCTCCCCGCACGCAGGACAATCATTTCCGCACGGCTCCTCTGGAGCAGAACGCCCCGGTGCTGTTGGCCCTGCTGGGTGTGTGGTACGTGAACTTCTTCCAGGCCGAGACGCACGCTCTTCTGCCCTATGACCAGTATATGCACCGCTTCGCCGCTTACTTCCAGCAGGTCAGTCAAACAGGGAACCAGCAGAGCCGTGTGGAAAGGCATGATATCACACGGGATATTTACGTGTCGGCTGGAAATCAGTAAAAAAAAAAAAAAAAATTATGTCAGAGAGTCTTTTTTTTTAATGTAGCTTTATATGCCTAGTGCTCTCCTGTGTAACAGGTGTTTGTTAACTCTTGTCTGTTTTATGTCTGGGTTTTACCTACAGGGTGACATGGAGTCCAATGGCAAGTACATCACTAAGAGTGGCACTCGCGTGAACTATCACACTGGACCAATCGTATGGGGAGAGCCAGGAACCAATGGACAGCACGCTTTCTACCAGCTCATTCATCAAGGTTTGTCAGATTCCGATCAGGTCGACTCTCTTGTTTTAGTGTAACAGGTTTGTTCTGTTATTCTTGTTCTCAATAGTATCCCGGGTGTTTTAATAGAAATCCGCTTCTGTTTCAAAGACACATGTCTCATTGTTTGAGAGTTATTTCATAATGTCTGCCAGTGGCAGGCATGCATACTCTGTCACCAAAATTTCTGTAATTGTTGAGTAATAAATCTTATCTTTCTCTTTCTCACTACCATACCCCGTTCTCTCCCCTCCCTCCCCCTCCTTGTCCCTCTCTTTATCTCCATCTTTATCTGTCCTTTCTCTCTCTCTGTCACTCCAGGAACCCGTATGATTCCTGCTGATTTCCTCATTCCCGTGCAGTCGCAGCATCCTATCAGAGACAATCTTCACCACAAGGTATGTGAACTCACCACAAACACAAACTCTCTGAGACCAACTCACCACAAAGACAAACTCTCTGAGACCAACTCACCACAAACACAAACTCTCTGAGACCAACTCACCACAAACACAAACTCTCTGAGACCAACTCACCACAAACACAAACTCTCTGAACCAACTCACCACAAACACAAACTCTCTGAGACCAACTCACCACAAACACAAACTCTCTGAGACCAACTCACCACAAACACAAACTCTCTGAGACCAACTCACCACAAACACAAACTCTCTGAGACCAACTCACCACAAAGACAAATTCTCTGAACCAACTCACCACAAACACAAACTCTCTGAGACCAACTCACCACAAACACAAACTCTCTGAGACCAACTCACCACAAACACAAACTCTCTGAGACCAACTCACCACAAACACAAACTCTCTGAGACCAACTCACCACAAAGACAAATTCTCTGAACCAACTCACCACAAACACAAACTCTCTGAACCAACTCACCACAAACACAAACTCTCTGAGACCAACTCACCACAGCAACAAACTCTCTGAACCAACTCACCACAAACACAAACTCTCTGAGACCAACTCACCACAAACACAAACTCTCTGAGACCAACTCACCACAAACACAAACTCTCTGAGACCAACTCACCACAAAGACAAATTCTCTGAACCAACTCACCACAAACACAAACTCTCTGAACCAACTCACCACAAAGACAAACTCTCTGAGACCAACTCACCACAGCAACAAACTCTCTGAACCAACTCACCACAAACACAAACTCTCTGAACCAACCCACCACAAAGACAAACTCTCTTAACCAACTCACCACAGCAACAAACTCTGAACCAACTCACCACAGCAACAAACTCTGAACCAACTCACCACAAACACAAACTCTCTGAACCAACTCACCACAAACACAAACTCTCTGAACCAACTCACCACAAACACAAACTCTCTGAACCAACTCACCACAAACACAAACTCTCTGAGACCAACTCACCACAAAGACAAACTCTCTGAACCAACTCACCACAGCAACAAACTCCATTCTCTTCTCCTCCTTTGTCCGTTGTCCTCTCCAAAACATGTTTGTAGCTGTCTTTTTTTTTTGTTATCTGGCAGAACAAGACAAGGCTCCATTCATCAGAGTCTATTTTATGAAACTGACTGACAAACGACTTGAAACTGACTTGTTTTATGAAACCGACTTGACAAACAGTCAAGATTTTTATAAAGAGTCAGTATATCGTATCTGTTCCCTGTTATAATGGGATACTCCAGTAGACCACAGTGCAGTGAGTGTGTGCTGTGCTATGCAGGAACACACATTGTCCTGCTATGTTTGCGTTGAGTGCTTGCCCTCTGTTTCCTCCAGATCCTGATGGCCAATTTCCTGGCCCAGACAGAGGCTCTGATGAAGGGGAAGACTTCCAACGAGGCCAGGAAAGAACTGGAGGCTGCAGGGATGAGCGGAGATGCACTGGAGAAACTCCTCCCTCACAAGGTAAGGAGTGTTTACTTAGACACATACCTCTCTCCTATTGCTTTACCAATCAGTAAAATATCCATAGCCTCTCTCACAGTTGACGAGGAGAGAATACAGTTCGACGTCTCAAATGTCATATTTTTTCCATGTTATTTTAATGTACTATAGGTATTTCAAGGGAACAAACCCAGCAATTCCATCGTTTTCAAGAAGCTGACTCCATTTATGCTTGGAGCACTGGTCGGTGAGTGCACAACATTGGTATTTGGATATCCCTGTCATTAGTGTCAATGCAAAATACAAAGCTTACTGTATTAAAAACAGACTCAGTGACTCGTGCATTTAATCTGTGTTTGTGTCATTTTTTTTTTTTTCCGGTCATGTACAAGTACAAAATCTTCAGTGATTCTGATGAAAATGCAAAGCGTGCTGTATTAAAGCAGACTGTTTGCTGTGTGTTTTTGTTTGTTTTCTTTTCAAGCCATGTACGAGCACAAGATCTTCGTGCAGGGTGTTATGTGGGACATAAACAGTTATGACCAGTGGGGGTGAGTTTCAGTATATTTAAAAAGAACGAGCGGTCAAACACAATACAACACACACACACACAGACACATATTTGTCTGTACATATATTGATTCTTTCTTTCTTTCTCTCCCTCCCTCTCTCTCTTTCTGTCTCTGTTTTCACATGCCAATGCTATCTGTGAGTTTGTCTGTCTGTTATTGCTGAGATGTGGATCCTTATCTACATTGGGTTTATACCTGTGTTTTTCCACACTTTAGCGTGGAGCTGGGCAAACAGCTGGCTAAGAAGATTGAGCCTGAACTGCAGGATGACTCTGAGGTTCACACCCACGACTCCTCCACCAATGGGCTCATCGGCTTCATAAAGAAGAACCGTGCTTAGGCCCCTCCCCCTTCTTACAAGCCCCTCCCTCTTCTTTAACCCTCCTCCAGTGGAATCAGTGGATTACGTATTGCCCAGACATAGTCCAGGCTTGTTAGGCCTAAGCCTAAAAAAAAAAAGAGGCGCACTTTATGCTTTATTGTAATCACATTTGTGTATTTGAATGTTTTGTGCTGTGTGACATTCGATTTTGTTTGTAGGCCTGTTAACGATTAAGGGAAACCATGTTTTCAGTATGCACTGATCATAGAGTGATATGCCCCTCCCACCCCCACACACACACACCCACACACACACTGACTGACTAAAATAAATGTCTTAATTGTCACCTTAAATGCGTGTTCTGTCTCTGTGCTGTGAGCTTAAGCTAAAGGGTTGAAAGTAAATGAAACGTTATGTGTGACTGAGCTCAGATATATATGTCAGTGCTTTGAACCACATCATCACCGTTCAAAATGAATATCCAATACTCAAGCAAGAGTCAAATTACTAAACAAAAATAACAGTTTTACCTTCACATTTGTGTTTTTCTTATTATGTATCTCTAACGCTACTTGTTGATGTTGCTGGCAAGTGAAGTTTTGACTTGTGAAATGACTAGGTGGCAGACTTGACTAAAACAAACAAACACACACACGACTGAACAAACATATAGCAATAATAACCACAGAGCCACAGAGAACATAAAAAATAAATAAATCAATCTCTCGTACGTGTCTCGCGTTAGTAAGTGTTCTGTTATTGGGTCATGTCTGGAGCCGGAGCTGAACCAGGGGTAAAATGATTAAGCTTTAGAAGTAGTGACATCAGCAGTATTCAGAGAGAGAGAGAGAGAGAGCGTGTGTGTAAAGAATGAAATTGGAAGCGGGTTTGTTTCGTGCACATGCTCCAGAGTGTATCCGCACTCATCTTTAATTTCTGAGATGATTTCAGCTTGTCACATTCTTTACATGAGGAGGAAGCAGATGGATTTTATTCTAACGAAGCTTCTGTGAAGAGGGCCTGCTTAACTACGAAGCAATGCTTTATTGCTTTTAACATTTAGACAGTATGTCCATACTTCCTTTCACCAAAATTTACACATGACACTAAAAAAATGTAACTACTATTTTTTGCTGTTGTAGCTGGTGTAGTTCAGTCAAAAAATAACGTAGTGTGTCGAAATATGAGATGCCCCCGCACGGAAAGTCCTGAATGTTTGGTATGTGGAACAATCATAAACTGTAGAAGAGTGGACAAAGCTTCAACCAATGTGCCAACACAACACGTGGACGTAATCTCCTTATTCCGAGAGACCTGAGTTTATTTATCACAGAGCTCTGATCCTTCGGGTTGTTGTATTTGTGGGGCGTGGAACTGAGTGTCAAAGACACTCCCACTGGTATTTCTGATGCAGGTCAGAGAATGACAAGGTGCACATAAAAACAGCATTTCAGAATCAAGTGCTCTGTCTATCTTATAGTTCAAACATGACAGCATAGCCTGTTTCCACATGCCTAAATTCATATTTGACTTTAGCAGAGCGAGTTTAGGACATGAAGGGAGTGGTTTATGTTTTCAGATAAACAGCAGTGTGGTTAATCACCCACTATCAGACGCACTTCCACAGCGAAAAAAAGTAGGCCAGACGTGACTCCATGTGAGTGCACTGAGATCTTGATAGTGTCAGACAATTATCTACCGCTGGCAGCACGACAGCATCACTGGAAGAATGGAAGACCCTGAAGGAGCAGTTGGGAATCCCGGTCTTCTGTTTTCTCTTTCCACGGCGGTGACCGCGGGCTTGCTGATATTTCGGATTAAGAATGACGTCCGGCCAGAGTGGGGGCGGCTGCTCTGGTCTTTGGGGCTACTCGTTGGTGTGGAGCTCCTGTGTTTTTGGTTGCTGCCTAGCTACTCTGGACTGATACTTCTCATCCTGGTCAGCTTTGCTGTGCACCTGACTGCAGCGGGACAGAGCATGATGTTGCCTTGCCAAGACAGAGCCGTTCTCATCACAGGTAAAGCATAAAGGGTTTTTTTGGGGGGGTTTTTTTCATTTTATAAACTGGAGCGGATACAGAAGTCATTGCAGTGCCCGGCAGAGACACTGATATTAGAATGTCCAGAGTATGTGGAATGGAAGAGGCCAATATACTGCAGCAGATCACTGTAATGGAAACTGTAGAAACCAAGCCATTACATGAGTATTCTTTAATATGCATTGTTTTTTTTTTTAAGTTTAATTAACCAAGGAGGTCATTGATATTTTAACTATGTATTGTTGTAACGCTATGTAATTATTATTTGCTATGTAACATATTAATCAGTTTAAAAAATCATTTTATGAAGAAATATGTTATCATTAGACAGGAAACAGAGATGTGTGAAAAATATCTTGAAAGAAAGAGGCCTGATTAACATTACCAATCACTTCTGTCATGACAATTAGGAAAAGGATCATGTTTACAGTGCCATAACATAGGGATAGAAGTCTGAGCTCTCACTGTAAAAAGTGACACTAAATCATTGTCAAACAGCAAGTTTCTAAGCAACTCAAAAGCATAGTTTAAAGTAATCTAAAGACACTTTAACTTTCATGTATTCAGCATTATCCTATGAATATTTCAAACAGACTTAGTGAAACAGTTAAATGATTATCCAAAAGTTAAATAAAAACCGTCCAGAATTATCACGTGTTGCTGCAAGTGTATTCCTTTAGGCTACAGATAAACTTTTCATCGTAATTATCCAGTATATTTACTGACATTAAATTCATTTTTAAAATGATGGGTGATGTGTTTTCTATGCAATTTCACTGAAATCTCCATTTGGCTTTATAGGATATGGTGCCTTACTTGACACCGACCCAAACGTCATTGAAAAACATTCATAGTACCTGTTTTTTTTGTATGACACGCTTAACCTGGACTGAAGCAAGATCGAAACAAGATTAATGCAGTTACCAATGCAGGTTGTTATGTCCCTGCTGTTCTGTGAGTATTTTTGTGTATCGTGTTTATCACTGTCAATGTTTTGCCACTCTGCACGCACGCGCGTGTGTGTGTGTGTGTGTGTGTGTGTGTAAGACAGGTTGCGATACCGGTTTTGGCCATAAACTGGCTAAGACCTTAGACAGAGCTGGAGTGAAGGTGTTTGCTGGAGTGCTGGATGAGTCTGGAGCTGGAGCCCAAGAGCTGAAGAGCGTTGGATCACCTCAGTTACATGTGTTACAGCTGGATGTGACTGATAGCACCCAGATCCACCACGCTTATCACCACATTAAGAGTCACGTAGGAGACGCGGGTAATGGCATATGCAAACGCACACACACACACATACACACACACACACATACACACAAACCCCCATATCAGAAAAACCCATAAGATTCAGCAAAGCACACACTCGCATATGCATTCATTACGCGGTCAGTGTTTAGGCATAGTTAAATATATCAGTCTGTTGTTATGCGAGAGACAGACTGACAGAGTCAAATCAGGACAGAGTCAAACTGTCAGACAGTTTAGCTTTTTTCTTTTTCTAACGTATCACAGGAATGTACGTGAATATTTTAAGCCTCCAGGGAAATCCAGGAACTGTAGCTTCAGTCAGAACACAATCATCTACCACTCTTTGATGCTGATGTACAATATCACATGTCAGCCTAGTTCACCACTCGTCAGCACAATTTATTAGGTACAAATTGATCTGTGTGATTAAGAACTATTTTACTCATGATGCCTCTTGGTTCCCCTATATCCTTTTCAGATCTGGGTAACACAGACTCTTTCTTTACCTGAATTATCCTCGCCTGACCTTTATTATTTCTGCTCTGCTTCAGGTCTTTGGGGACTGGTGAACAACGCAGGTGTCCTGGGATATTACGGTGACGGAGAAATTCTTCCTATGCGGATATACAGGAAATGCCTTGATGTCAACTTCCTCTCTAACGTGGAGATGACACAAGTGTTCCTTCCACTGCTACGAAAAGCCAAAGGAAGGATTGTAAACATATCCAGTTTGGCAGGTGAGCCATCCATTCATCAGTTCTGACAGGCTGTTTAAACTGTAGCCCCCATCTGTCAGCGCGCGTTATGAGGTAATTCCTTAACGCTCTTATGCTGCAAAGCATGTGTGGACATGACCAGTTATAATTCCACAGGTTCATCTAATAATTCACTGTTAAACCCTTGAACCTTATATAGTGAATCAACTGTTCTAAACAGGAGCCGTGCCCATTCCTGGCTTTTCTGCTTATGGAGCGTCTAAGGCAGCTGTCACTTCTTTCTCTGGTGTGATGAGACAGGAGCTGTCCAAGTGGGGAATCAAAGTGGCTGTTGTACAACCTGCGGGATTTAGGACCAGTGAGTAGACGTCAATCCAAAAACAATACTGTTTAGATAGCACAAAGCTTACAATACCTCATTCTTACATCTGCACTGAACACCTTCATCACAATGCATCGGTTTAATGATACACGCATTGCTCAGTAATAGGGGAGAGATGCATAAATGTGATATTTTGTTGGCCGTTTTCACCATTAACATAGAGGAGTGTCTTGTCAAATTACTGCCTGGGGGATTTGAACGTGAACTTTGAGCGCACTCTGCACCTTCGATTAATCTACTCATTGTGTTATTTGCCTATTTACTCTCCCACTATTATGACTTATATTATCACTTTTTTTCTCAATTACGACTTTTTTCTCGAAATCTCAGAATTTTTTTTTTTTACCTCAGTGGCCCTAATAACCCGTCGTACGTTGATGCTACTTCACCAATACCTAAAATAAAAATATTTTTTAAAAATATATCTCAGTAAAGCGCTGCGACGTGAGAACAGTTTATAGTGCAAACAACAATAAAATCAGAAAGGGACTATCACCGTCTTCGCTCGCGCTTGTGTGACGATAGAGATGACACGTGAAGATCCTGGTTCCACTGGCCTTTATCCATGTACGGCTATATAGGCTCCTTGATAATTAAATTTTAAAAAATGGATTAAAATATTCCTGCAAATGCAGTGGCTCAGTTCAAGTTCCGAAATTGTTTTATTAAAATACATAATTACCCTTTAAATGTTGCTTTAACTGCTGCAAGAAACAGCCAACATAGTCCGCTGTATACACTGTGGTTCATGATTTATTTTAATGAGTAAAAAAGTTTCAACTACCCCCCCCCCCCCCCCCCCCCCCCCGGCATCAATCTCCGAATTAACATGACAATTTACCGATGATATTATGTTTCCATAACAGACATCCTGGGCAGCAAAGAAGAGTGGGACAGCACTGAGAGAGAGATACTTCACTCCCTCTCAGAGGAAGTACGGGAAACATATGGAGAGGAGTACATTAGCTCCATGCAGCATTGCCTCATCAATGTGAACTCCTCCTCTGTGGCGGACTTGCGCCCCGTACTGGACTCCATGCAACATGCTTTGTTTGCCGTCAAACCCAAACCGCTCTACGACCCTGGGATGTCTGGCTGGGCTATTCCCTTTATCTGTCGCACCTGTCCTGTCTGGCTGTATGATTCTATCTTTACCCGAATGTTTGTGTTTGGAAACGCTCAACCAGCAGGACTGAAATTAAGCACATAAATTTCATACAATTTTGTAAATATGGTCTATGAGGATTTGCTGTGTTGCTTTGGAATTCCACATTACTACCCAGGTAGCTGTTTTCACAAGACACGTCCGACGAATCTCCTGCGGGAGAGAAATTCCAGCCTCATATTTTCTGTCGCGATCCCCAACGCGTTGTTTTATGCATACGTCATATCCGTGACTACAATTGTCTATGTATGATTCCTACAGTTAGCACTGTTTACCAGAAATTTCTGGTCTAACGCTGCACCATAGCTCAGTAAAATGATGATGTAGTGCATCACAGATACCTTCCGCCCAAAATGCAATACATTTTCATGATCAAGCTAATTTTAAACGACACACTACAGAGATTTGTAAAAAAAAATCTTGTTTTGCGCTACTCGACAGCTTTTACGCACCTTGAGGTGCTTCACCTGTAATCACTGTCTCACCTTAAACCTCAGATGTTCATACTGCTACTAAAAACAAAACAAAAAAATAACGATTCAAGAGCCAGACACATAAAAATACCTTCAGGGAACGTCACTAAAAGTTTGCATTAAATTACAGGATTATAGATAACATGTAGCACACTGCTTAAAGAGAACTTTACCAACCGTTCAACTAATGGTACAACACTCCATATGTTACATTGTACTTCAATAATGTTATTCATTTTAACACGGCATGCACACATACTCATGGTCGCAACTTAAAAACATAAAATGTCAGAACATTCAAGCTGGGTTACATAGCAGACAAAGCCATTTTGCCAGCTGACGTTTTTTAATGGGTTCCACTCCATGTAAGTGGTACGAGAGCATGGTCTTCAGGAAAGGGCACAATATACAACATTCAAAATATCAAAATCGAGCCAGTCAGCGCTGTTACAATTTTTTGTTTTCTTAAGAGAAAGAGGATGTATAACATCCATGTAACAATAAAAAAAATTCCCTGTGTCTGTATTGCCAAAACTGAATAAACAGCAATAAAACACAGTTCCTCACACTGATTGTGCATATTAAAAAAAAAATAATACAGCCATATTCCAAACGACAGATGATTGAAATGCATAAAACAGGTCAGTCCTGGGGCTTTAAGAAAGCTTTTTTGGGCTGCACATCTTCCACGTTGCTGTTGACATCCTGGTCAAGCGCAGGGCGATTCCGCTTTTTGGCAAATTTTTTCTTCATACTCTCAACCAGACTCTCATATCTGCATTAAACAAAAAACAGAAGACTCATAAAAAAAAAAAAAAAACAAGAATTTCTGATGTCCTTTCAACATGGTCATATTAATTTGTGCTTTGGAAAAATTGTGTGCATGTGTGAGGGAGAAGAGATGAAAGAAAGAAAGAATGAGAGAGAGAGAGAATGAGAGAGAGAAAGAGAGAGAAAGAGAGAGAGAGAGAGAGAGAGAGAGATAGAGAGAGAATCCAATGCTAGAATAGTGCTTTTCAGTTCCTGTTCTGGGGACCAAGGGGACAGCATGTTTTCAGAGTAGCCCTGCATTAATCATTATTGCTCCTTGTTTAAGTGATTGAAGGTGTTCTTAATTATTTAAATGTTGTATTGGGCATGTTCGTGAGGGTTTAGAAAGAAGTGAAAGTCTTTGCTCCCCAATGCTGGATTTGAAAAAGGCAAGACTTTCAGACTGCGCTCTCTCACCTCCTGGCCATCTCCTCGTCGGTTACATCTGTTTCCATTCTGCCCGGATCCTCCATCTCCTCCTCCTCCTCTTCATCTCTGTTGTGTGTGTTCATCAGCGTCATAAGTTTCTAAGAGAGATAGATCCAGAACACATAGTGGCGTCAGTTCACTGTAACATAGCCTGCTGAGCTTGACTCAATTGCATATCCCGAACACTGAGCTCACAGCAAAAGTAAGTTCAAACTAATGAGCATAAAAACCTTTATTAACATTTTCACAAACCTTTTCGCAGGAACGACATCTTTGTTTGATGAACATGTGTACTTTCGACAACACGAACCCTGGCAGACAGATCTGATTGCATATCAGTCAGTTAAGCAGTAAAATTACCTCCACTTCAGGGTTGAATCCTTTGAAAGACATTCTCCCGTACACCAAGTCTTCACAGGGTACAAAACTGCTTTCTTCAATGATGTAGTTTCTGGGCAAACATACAGCAGTTCAAATTTGATGAGACGCAAAGTGTACGTGGCAGGATCCCGAAACAGTGATCTACCGAATGAAAGTCTCTACAACAGGACATCCTGAGACAACAGGAAAGTAATCACCCTAATCCACGCAGCGCCGCATAATTATGAGTTATGAAGTATGTGACTTTGCTTTTCATGCAAAATAATTTCACTTATCTTTTATTTAACTTAGGATCAAGGCCATATGATGTGTGTATAATGAGTCTTCACACTTGGCATTGGTGTTTCATAGCCTACATCCGCCATGTGACAATTCAGCCTTTGTTACTGACTGCATGAAAGAAGCTTTAACCCAAGAAACCGGACCCCTAAATTTACTCTTCTTGCTTCAGTGAAGTCTTAATAACCATGAGAGTAACTGTTACTAGAATCACGTTTCAATTCAGAAGGCTAACGTGTTACATATCCTGGGATCCTTAGATGTTACAACCACAAACCTAGTAGATCTGTTTACGTTCATTAAATATACTTCTGAATACACTGATGGAACTTACTCTTTAGCTTTAAGTTCAGGCAAATCCAAATACCAATGCTCATCACTGATAATTCTCTTCTCGTCTTCTTCAAGCTGTTTCTTTACATCCGCACCAAGGCTTCGTTGCATGAACTGGAGAGAAACAAATTAATCCTCGAGACAGCGACAAGCGCTGGGAGAGAGGCACGATAAACGACCGAACAACCGGAGGTTGTTTCACACTACAGCACACACCATAAATATCAGTTAGCATGGGACAGTACTCATCAACCAAATGTACGGCCAGACAGGTTCGGTAAGCCTGGGAGTGACTGCAGAAAAATGTTGCTTCGTCATGTTAAACTTGTGTTAACCTGGGTTCATACGATTAGCCAAAACCGTAAGAAAGCTGCTCTGTTTCTACGGCTAATGTTTACTACAACTACTACCAAAGCAAAATTAACAGCAATGATTGGGAAAAAGGCTAGTAGCGTTTAGCTGTCTTTACACTTACCTTCATTCTTAGAAGGTTTTTCGAGAGTTTTGAAGCACCGTCGTTCGCCATGTTCTCCTAAACTACCTACGATGATTACCTATAACGAATTACACACTATAGTGGTTCTTACTATTGTAACTACAACGAGCCGGCACCTTGTTTTATTTACTCATGTACAGCATGACCACGTTAGAAAAAGGACGTGCTTGCGCTGGTAAGTATCCTTTTAAGGCTCGACTAATCGAGCAAAAACAGCTGCTCGGCAAGTTGGGTCTGACGCAGTCTGCATGACAAAAGACAGATGGCAGTATAACAAAAGGATTACTAGTTTCAAGCTAAAGTATTTTGCCATCATTCTTAAAGGGAATCGTACTGTTTAGCAAGAATCTGTATCACATTTACGATGTTTCAAATGAACGTGCTCTGATGTCTGAACATATTTAGTAGGTTTATGTAGACACTGCACACCTCTTATCATTTTGCTATTTCATTGCAAGAACACAAAAGACATCATTCTTTATTTCTTTATTCTGACAACGCCTTCTTTATTCTCTCATCTGTGATTTTTCTTTAAAAGAGACATATAATATGAAACCAAAACTATTTTACACAAGTGTAGCTTGTCCTCTTCCAGCATAACCGTAAGCATGTGCTGTAGGTATCAGATTAATCAGGCTACTTCAGGAAATATTAGAAATATTCTTTGGACCCATTTAAATTCAATAAATAACCATTTCACATACTGTCTTGACAAAAATAGTTAGTAGTCCATTGATGAGGCTCTGTGATAAGTTCATAATATTGATGAGATTTGTATTTGTAAGTCACACAGATAACAGCACAAATAATAAAAATCACAAATGGTCAGGTGAACTCCTCCACCACCAGCTGTTTCAGTGACACCTGTGTCACTGGTCCATTTTTAGACTCTCTCACTCTGGCCAGTTCTTCCTGTAACAGGGCCACTGGGAGGCTCAGTCGGTAACCGAGGTCCACCAGCACCTCTAGCAATGCGCATCGGTATCGGTTCAGCCCATAGCGTCTCACAATGGGCATGGCCTGCTGGCCCGTCTGGAAGGCGGCGCGGATATCGTCCAGATCACGGTGGCACACCACCAGGGCACATAGTGTGGGTACCACCAGACCGGGGTCATGACCCGACAGCTTCTCCTGGAGGACCAGAGTGGTCTGGAGCAGCTCAAGGGCGCGGGCAAACTGCCCGCTGCGTAACAAGTCGTAGGCGAGCTTCAGCTCCGCGCGGGTGAAGAATTCCAGGAAGTACTGAGATCGGCGTATGCAGCGAAGGGCGTAGAGTTGAGTGAGATAGTCTCTGAGAGCCACGCAGCGCTCCGAGATGCTCTCCTCCGTAAAATTTCCCACCAGTTTCTTCTTCGGTAGCACGACCTCCTCCAGCTCTTCGCTGAACTCCTGCAGGAGGCGCTGGTGGAGATGATAGAAGTCGCTGTAGCGCCTTTCAATCGCCACGCGTTTCTGGTCGTAACTTCCTGATTGGATCACCACAATCTGGTACAACTAGGCAAAAAAAAAACAGCAGCAGGTGAGGTTGGTTAGGATTCTTTTGATTGGCTGCACTGTGGTCATGACGATGTGGTAGGGTGATTCTCTTTTCTGGTCCAAAATCAGTGCAATTTATTATGAAGTCTGTTGTAGAACATCAGCAGTAAATGGAGTGTCTGCCTTTCAATTGCTGGGACTAACTGATATTGATGAATTATCAATAATATAAAAAAAATGTTTTATATTTTCTAAAACATAGACGATCCACTCTGCTGCTCACCACATATTTGCTTGCTGGCTTCTGGATGATGCGAGTGGAAGGGATCTCAAACAGGAGTTTAATGGTCCTCCTCTCCTGCCTCACAGCTCTCCAGTGCTGCTGTAATTCTGCTGTTGTCAGACAGGAGGCGCTAAACCCTGGATCTGCAGGGGGGAGCCACGCATCAGCTTTCATTAACTGTGCTTGGTCAGCATTTTGAGTGGATCATGCTCCTCACGTACACACCTGACAGAGTGTGTGTGGTTTGTGTATTACTGTATTATTGGCATGCTATGACAATTTCTTCTGAGACATGCCCACTTACACAGTCAAACAAACCAAGACAACACCCTTAACTCCTTCTCTCCCTCTCCCTCTCTCTCTCTCTCTCGCCTTCTCCCTCCCTCACACACACACACACACACACAAACACACACATGAATACAAACAAACAAACAAACAAATAAATAGACAAATAGTAAACAAATAAATAACCAAAGTTATTTTTGGCTAACCGTCAGGTTCTTTGTTCTCTTGTCCTTGCATTGTGGATTAGTCTGTGCTTCAGGAGAGATTTTCTTAACCACAGTCGCTCTCCGTATTCAGTCCAGCTTCTGTGTGTAGCCTATGGTCCTTATTTCACTCCAGAGAGGAGGTATCCTCAGACATCACAGCTAGACCTCAGGACTGAAATTTAAAAATACTTCACAACTTATCTGATATTCCTATATTTAGCAATGTCGTTCAGTTTAGCTTTGTAATTCAACAGTGAAATGTAACTCAGCAGTGCCATTAAAACACGGCGACTTTATAACATACGTGATCACAGCTGGAAGTGGCCTCAGAAATATCAGTTTACACACACACACACACACACACACACACACACACACACATACACACACACAAACACAAACATAAGTTAAAAAAACTTAACAACCAGACAGAGAGATACTATAACAACTAGCACGGAACTGAGTGCAGATGTAAATGATAAGTTGCAGTAAAAATAAGTCATATTCATTGTGAAACACTTTCAATTTCAAAGGAAAGACTGCACTTCCCCTCTTTTAATGACTGATAACTGAGCTGTGTCAGCCACTGTGTGTGGGGGGGGGGGGTGGTAGTCTGTCCAAAAAGTGACAACTTTAAACAAATGCACAGACTTCCTGGTCTCAAAATGTAAAATGCGACCGTTCGTTGTACATTACTCTGCAGGCAAATTAACAGAGGTATAGTCAACCACAACTGACTTACCTGCGTTAGGAAATCCATGGAAAGGCAGCAGTGGCAAAGTAATTGATTTAGCAGTTTTTATGAGCCTGAGCATGTCTGTTTTTCTCACAGACGTGAAGGACTGAACTGGTCAAGTAGGCTGAGAATGCGAGACCTGGACAGAGTTCATGGATCAGTAGCGAGGGCGCAGTGGTAATAAGTGCGTCTGTCTAACTGGTATAAACTTTACCAAAGAGGAAGTGAAACTTCGGGGAGGGAGTGTTTGCGTGTCGTTCTCTTCTTACATTCTGTTGTTCATAATATTCCCCCTTTGCACCTGTTAAAATGAAATGGGCTCTGACAAAAAAAAAAAAAAGAATTTATTGACTTCTGTCAGGGATATTTTAAATCCATGACAGAAACACTACATCTCTGTGGACATTCTCCTAAAAGTCTTAGAAGAGTTATGGCGATAATATGATAAACTTCTAAAGATAACTGAAGCAGTTGATTATCAAAAAACCAGAAGCAGTTTGGTTTGAGTTCTGAGAGCTGAAGAACAGGCTGATTTAAAGCAGAGATGGGGGTGAGGACGCTAGTGAAGTTATTAAGAGTATTTGTAGTTTTCGAAGTTTATATTTCTGTAAACTGTGAATTCCTGTGACAAATTATTACTGTTGAACCATGGCTCTGTGGTGTAGCTTGGCTCCCCCTGCTTGGTTGGAAAAAAAATACCATTCATGTCCTCTAGGTGGTGTTGCACAATCGGTTGTGACCATGGACCTCAGGGAGGATTTTTCTCATTTTTTGGCGTCCAAAATGAATGTGTTAAATGTAGTTAAAGAATTTAAAAAATGAATAAATAAATAAGTACTTCAAACCTTCACACACACACACACACACACACACAAAGTTTGGTTTTAACAACTTAAGAATAAAAACATTCCGAACAAGAAGGAGAGGAACCCTGAAATATGATGCCACTCAAAAAGCCTACTATGGAACTTTATCTCAGAAGTGTGTGGTCAGATACAGGCCCTTCGACATTTTTAAGAGTTCTGCTGAGCTGGCAGGAGGTATGTTTTCAGCAGTTCAACTGTCACTGAGATAATATATTAAAAGAAAAGGGAAGCTTCGATTTTTTTTTTAATAAATCAGTCTATGTATAGATGTTTTTCAGTGGTTACTGAATTCAACTGGCTCTCTTCCACAAATGCCTGTCCACCACATGCACAAAATGTTTAAATGAAGTAAACTGAACAGTTTGTTGCTGGCCTAGTATTTTCTATGGTTATTTTTGGTGAAATGTCATATTTTGCTTCCGTGTCTATTGATAAATATTAGGGTAATAATAATCATTTGAGAATTGTGAAGATTTCAGATGTCTCCTTCATACCAAGAAGCCATGACTTTATGAGTGTCTGTGACTGCGAGGGTTAAATAAAATTCACGAATTCCTCTACCATTTTGCTGGCACGTGTCAATAGAAGAACTTTCCTCCGTGGAGATTCAGAGAAGAGGAATGCAGACGAGAGACAGACGAGAAGAAGGCAGACAAGAGGCAGACATTTCTTCCGTGTTCTTCACTGGGTGAGAATCGGGCCCTCCAGGTCTGTTTCCTCTGAAACAACACCATCTCGCCGTCTCTTTGGTTCTCAGATCACGCGGATGCTTTTGAGCTTCAAACCGTGCTATCAGATCGGTGTCCCGGTGCAGATGTGAGAGTAGGTCAGAGTAACAGTGATCAGGGCCCGTGGGGTTTGGACTTGTGTCTCTCTGAAAGGCCTGTATCACTGTATGAGACAAGAAGTGCTCTGTGATCTAGAACATTGCCATTCATACAGGCATAAGTGCAGAGATGAACCCAGCACGGAGAACAATGGCATCAAGCAACCATTTTGATTAGGTCCCATTGTTTGGCGTGCCAGGCTGGGACTTGCTATTTATTTATTAGTTTTGATACATACATTTTCTTTTGTCTGGAGCATAATTCCCGTTTTGTTCCTGCGGGCAGTGTCGGAGCACTCTGTCTGTGACAGCTGTATGCGGTAATAAGGTCTCATTGTGAAACGCTGTCTGCCCAACTGAATTACCAATAGGATCTGTCATTTTAGATGTACAGTATGGCTATACGTAAGAGGACAAAAGAGGCCAGCAGTGTTTGCAATGCTTATGAATCATCAACATCAGCACAGACGTCCACACACACTGTTGCCTTCATGTTTTTTTTTTGTTTCTGTTTCTGTTTTTTCTTTTTTTTTTTCCCCAGTTATATCATAGGCATGTCACATGCTTGATATAACTGGAAGAAGTTATAATTTATATCACCAAAATGGAAAGTTGGCTTCACTGGTTTATGGTTTACCAGAAAACCTGATTGAATCGCTTTCTTATGCCGGTAACCGAAGACGTCCGCAGCGGCCAAGGTTTGGTCATACTTCTTAGCGGGATGACATGCTCTTCCTTTTGTCTTCACCTCAGACTTGGCAGACCATAAGGTCATATTGAAATGTCAAAACCATTACTAATTGATTAACGTTAAATGTAATCAATACAGTGTATTAAGAAAATGGACATGTGTGCAAATGCCAGAGAGCCTTAGAGAGCTACGGATGTGCTGAAGTCTATACTGTCATCTTCATAATGCGTTATCCGCGATGGGAGAAATGTCAGGGCCTGTCAGCGGGGGGGTGGGGGGGGGGGGGTGGTATCTCACTTTAGGCCCTAATAGAACATGGATCTATTAAAGTCAGTTTTCAGCACTAAAACTCTCAAAAAGCTAACCCACAGGAAAGAGAAAAATGCTTTTCCAAAAAAAAACAAAAAACAAAATACAAAATACTATGCAACAGACAGCTCCGTTATGGCTGTATGCTTGGTTTTGTTTTCTTCCTGTCTTGGTCGTTTTGGAGAAACATGTCTGCTAAATGAATAAATGTAAATGTGAAATATATGTACCATTGAGAAATAAGACAAAATTCATTGATCTGCCTTCACACACAGGGCTTTTTTTCTTTCCTGTTGACCAGTACCGTCTGTTGTACTGTAACTCAGTCGTGTTTTTATCACTGAGTGGTAGAGAGCGGAGGTGATACTTGCCCCTCTGAATATAAAAGGAATGTCAGCGTGAAACATTTAATATTCTGTTGATTGTCTGAGCACACAGGTCAGTCAATGAAAACGGTGTGTGAGGGACAGAGCATATTAGATATGTTTTGTACTTGTGATCGGATGGTAATTAACTAATGTGAGGCTTGACTGGTTTTGAACAAAACAAATGCCTTCATGCTCGTGTGGATTCATTGTTTGGGTGAAACCAAATAGGATGTTTTACTATCTTCGCATGAATGCTGTTGCCTCTCTACCAAACACAACTTCCTGTAACAGTTTCTGTTCAATTTTCAGCTCGTCAGTGATGGCGGAATTTGATATGACTCTAAATGACAGGTAACTTAAGATGTTTCAAAAACGGCAATGGATATTATCATTCATTTTATGCAAATGAGCTGATGTCACACCACCCCTCCATTGTTCATTTAACCTTTCTATTGTTATGGAAATTTAAACCATCTATATTAATGTAACAATACATCTCTTTGAAAAATTCATGACTATTTTTGAATGAGGAGACAAAAGTGAGTGTAGTAATATCCACTGACATTCTGTGAAATGTGTCTCTGATCTCACTAGGCACTGAATACCTAAATAAGCTTTAGTACTGAGGTAATTCAGTCTGGAGCAAAATGAGGAAATAGCAGCAAATTTGATACAGGTGATCACGCTAATACACATAAACTTATGGTCAAATCAAATAAACACATACGATTTAAACCTCTCTCTCCCCTCTGTTTCTCTTTCTCTCTCTCTCTCTCTCTCTCTCTCTCTCTCTCTCTATCTCTCTCTCTCCCTCACGTCTCTCTATCTTTCTTTCTCAAATGCGCACACACACACACACACACATACACGCGCGCGGACCATGAATGCTCACACAATGGATCATCAGTTATCCTGGGATTATCATACCCACCAGCTGCTGGAGACATAATTCCAGAACAATGGTGTTGTGCCAGGGAGAGCCGTGTACGGGTGTGAGTGGATAATTCATAGTCGTCAGGAGCAGCCACTGTGGCCCTACGAAGCTTAGGGACATGTTCAGTGACTGAAGGAGAAAACATTCTGAGGTTCTGAGGGAAAATGGTAATTACTGTGCTGGGAGCAGAATGCTTGAGTTGATTCCAGTGAGGTCGCACATGCTACCGGCTTCCATGCATGGCTCCATAAGTTCTTCTATGACGTCATCACCCTCTCCTTCATTTTGTTGTCCCAGGTTTTCCTGTACCGCACAGCTTTATGCTCATTTTCTCATGATGTCATCGCAGGCAATTCAAGGTCAATGCCTGCTTTGTAAACAAGCTAGTGTGTGTGCCTGGCTTGTCGTATCACCCTTAGACCAAACGAAAGTGGGTCACACAGATCAAATAAATGTGTATTTACATCAAACTGAAGAAAGAAAGAAAGAAAGAGACAGAAAGAGATAGAGAGAAAGAAAGAAATAAAGAAAGAAGGAAAGAAAGAAAGAAAGAAAGAAAGAAAGAAAGAAAGAAAGAAAGAAAGAAAGAAAGAAAGAAAGAAAGAAAAACTGTGACTCGTAGCTCTCTGAGTGTGCATGACTTTGTTGATGTACAGAGCTGATAGATATAAGACAGTCCATGGTCCATAGTGATAAGAGTCGACGGAGCACCTTTAATCAAATTCTGGTCTTACGCCCTGTTATTACATTAATCTGTATCATGGATGACCTGGATGCATGGGCCACGTCAACCCTGTTCTGACACGGTTACCGTAAGCCACCGGTGTAATATTACAGCGAGACGGCCACAGGTCGTGCGGTTCACGCCACTAAAATTGATTAATATTTGGTTTCAAAATGGCATGGTCGTGATGCATGGGCTTCTCTGACTATGCAAATAAATGCTGTTCGGAGATGAATAGACTCGAGAGAAGATTATAAAGTTCACGTCGGCTTGATTTGCATATTTATATTACAGTGTGTTGATGATAAGTGTATCACTGAAGTGTGGACGCCATTCGTTTGTCATCGTGAGCCCTCATGACTCCTAAAGCGGGTTTTTTATTAACTTCTGGACAAGAAAACTGTTCAGTTATTCATATAGTGTTGGTTTTTGAGGCGCTCTCTAAACGAAACACAAAGCATGCAAATCAAGGTGACCAGTACCACACCGTATTTATTATCTGCTACCTAATGAAATTGCTCTTGACAACTGACAAATATATCCTCTGTTTTTACCCCGGGTTAGACTGTGGCAGACCAACACCGTCTCGCAAACCTGTCTTATTGGTTGACACATTTGTAGGAAAATCAGAGAAACGCAAGTTTAAAAGTAAGATTTTTTTTTTTCCCCTTCTGTTTCTTCTGTTTTGTGCAGGCCTTCTTGTTGGAGTCCACTAAATCAGAGAGGGAGTCTACTAAGTTCTGCAGGGGAATCCCATTTTAAAAGTGCCCATCTCTTTGTAGGTCTTGCTGCTTCACTGTAGCGTGTCTCCGCACTTCCCGTCACTAAGAGGTCTTTGGTTAATTGGCTGTGGTAACAGCAGTTTGGAGCAAACCGATCTGTTGTGTGGGACCTCTGAGCACACACACTGTTTCTTCCCTACCTGCGGTCTGATGGCGGAAAAGCAACAGTGGGGTTTTTTTCTGTGAAAATCAGGACAAGAAGATGACCCATGTGTTTTCCACTCAAAAGGGGAATGTTTGATGGAGCGGAACCACACCAAATAGAACGAACCAGTGTTTGTGTGGGCTCTCTGAACTTCTCTGAAGTAATTCTGTGTTGTTGACATCTCAAGAACTGAGGCTTCAAAACTAAACATGAAAACATCCCTCTGGTACAGATGTTGGGGTGGTCTGATAAATGCAATATGTTTTGAAGTAAATGCATAAAAATTAAATAGTGTTGGATATCGCTAGTTTCTGACGACATTTACTCTAACACTGCTTGAGAGTCTGTGTTGTGGAGTCTCAGTGGACGGACTGATTTGGTTGTATTTTCCATGTCAGACATTCTGTGACATGTAACAATGCGTCAAAGCCAAAGTCACAAAACTTCCAGAGAAGTCCAACTTTGTTGTTGACCTGCTGTTCCAATACTTGGTCTGCATAACTACTGCGCTCATTTGAAATCTGTGAGAGTTAATCTGAAATGAAATGCAGTCTCACCAACTTAGTTTAAAATCACGCAAAAATGCGAAAAGTTTTGGCCCCAGACAAACGAACAAGCGTAGTGACAGTAGACTCACACACACACACACACACACACACACACACACACACACACACACACACACAAATGCACACAGAGACACCAGATCAATGTTCTTGCCCACGGGCAGTGTTCTGGTCCACAGATTTATTAGCATGTATGGAGGCAAAGATCATGTTTGTGGCGAAGAGGAGCGCAGGTGTTGAATGTATGATATGAGGTTCAGATGACAAAGGATTGACTGTTATTCAGATGGACACCAGTCTCTCCGACCCCTGGAGGAAGCTTCATCCATACATTACCGTCATGGTCAGGTACAGCCCGGGAACTGAGAAACACCTCTCAGTCTAGGAGAGTAAAAAAGAAAAAAAACCCTAAAAAACACACAACTGTCCCTTATGGGGATCCCTCTTTGATGCTTCACTGTTTCAATGGTAAACAACGAAAGTGCTTTGACAAGGTAACAAAAGCTCCTGCATTTGTAAGAGAGATGTTTGAGAAAGACAGTTTGGGTTGGGCAGGGTTGTGAATTATAAAGCAGCTTTACAGCTCTGGTCCGACGGTTCCTAGAGCGTTGCGGGACAAATGCATTCCTATAACCTCAACCGATGTGTCCTTATAATCCCAGACAACACAGCAATTACACAGTCTGTGCCAATCCAATGATATTCATGTTTCACGACATCTGAAATTGTCATCCAAATTTCATTAGGTTTGTTATTATGGTCTCTGTTTAAAAGCATGCCACTTACATAGGTTGTCAACACAAGAAAGCAATGTGTGAACATTTGACCCCTGGGCTGAGGTATCGAGGGACTGTGACACTCTGCTGTGTAACTCGCTATATGAATGGGTGTGTCACTGCGGTGTTATGGCAACACTATGGAACAAATGTAATCCACACTGGTCCTTGACCACTGAATGAGTTTGACTTGACCTTATGCGAATCACCATAATTAACCCCTATTTATAATTTACAGGGGTAAGCATGTGAGTCTGACTCACCTTCTGCCTTCCTATGAATAATTTGTGTTCCTCATCTTTTTAAAAGCAGTTTTCACAATGTTTCATATGTCCCAAGACTGGCTGGTGCAGCTGTAATTTAACATTGTGCCGAATGACATTTTGATCAAAGACCAGAATGTACAAACTGTACAAAGTATTCTTTAATTTGGTTACCATTTGCTTGTATATTTTTGTATTGCAATGTTTTTGTGTATTGCGAGGAGGACTTGGTTCATTGCAACTGGAATCTACAAGTACTTGGCATGAGTTATCAAAGAGAAATAGAATTTTAAGGCCTTGTTTATTTGAGTCTCTGTTATTGTTATATGAGTCGTTGAATTATGTAACAACTTGAGTAATGAATCAAGGTACTGGAAAAGGGTGTGGTTAGTCTTACAGCTTCTAAACTGTATGCGCCTTAAAGAGTCGGTAAAAAAAATGAGATTGTGCTTTGAAGTGACCACCCTTGTTCCTCTCAGATCCCCCGGCAGCGGTCATAACTGAATCAGCCACGGCGTTTAGCCCTGACGCCTCCTCTTCCTCACATCCTCTACCTCACTCCTCCCTACGTCCTCCCTCCCTTAGCTCCTTTTTTCATGAACCTGTCAAGCCTGTCAGAAAGCATTCAAACCGCCAGCCGTCATTTCATTGACATTTTTAACCACCATAAACACCCCCCCCCCCACCCCACTCACACATCCATCTCTTCTGCACTGTGCACTGTGAGGCTGGCTTGCCCTCCCCCCCGACCCCCACCCCCCTGCTGTGAGGATATTTGTGTGTTTTGTCTCTCTCTTCTTTGTAATGAAATTAGTGACCTGAGATTGAAGAGGATGGACCTGGGTGTCTCCGAGTGCCAAAGGATAATGACATTGATTTGTGTGGATGGGAATGAGAGAAAGAGGAAAGAGAGAAATTGACAGCTTCATGCTGATTGGGTTTGTAACTGTGTCACTTTGAGAAACTGCTTGTATTTCAGCACATATATTAACACTCTAACAGCATGTTTGATTACATTTCCTCTGCTTCCAGACATAATCAACATTAAAATATATGAAACAACAAATTTTAAGGTCATTGATGCCACTTGTGGTCAGAAGTTTCTATAATAGACTCGGTAAAACGGAAAATAACAAGTACCAGCATAAATATATTACAAATTGCGTGGTCCTAAAAATATTAGGAATCACTTTTCCAGCGTGTAACACGTAAATAAATAAATAAATAAATAAATAAATACGCATGCATGAAAAAATATATAAATAAAACAAGGAAACGTCAAATAAACAAGAATCGAGAAATGATAACAAATGTCTGTAACAGTATGAGAGATAAGGATTAGCGAGGCAGGGAGCGGCGTCTCCGGTCTGACCCCAGAGCTCTGACCCCAGTGAGATCCAGGCTAATTACATGAATACAGAAGGAGACAATGAGCATCCACGGCCATTCATCACGAGCGACTTCACCTCGTCTCCTCGGTTTATTGACCCTCAGCTGTTCTGGCATTTACAAATTACAGTCTCTCTTCAGCACTCCACATATGCCCATATTTCTGAATACATTCATCGTCAGTTTCAGTATCAGAGACAGATTATTCACGTATACTGTGTTTGATGCACTTGGACGCTTAATCAAAAGAGAAACATTCTTATCACATTCAGTCCATAAGCACCACTCACGAATGAATGTGTTTTATCTCAAATATATATTTGCCAGGTGTAATTACACGGGTTAATTAATGCAGACATATAGGTTCAGCCAAACGTAAGCATATGTATATGGGTACGCTGAAATCCCATGCAATGTGGAAAAGGCCGTTGATCATTCTCAGTCATAAATACTGAAGCATGTACAAACCCAGTAACTGCTGCATATGCTGTTTAGACACAAGTGAACAGGTGGATGTGTCATAGGGAGCAGACCAAAACCATGCTTGCGTGCTGTCATTGAAAGTGTGACAGTTGCGTGAACTGTTGTCTAGTATGAGCAAATTATAGTTATCAGACATAATAGGATGAAACTGGAATTATAGGTTTTTTGATCATTTGGATTTTCATCCATTAATGGTTGACATTTTGCTCTAACTGGGTCAAATTTAAAACTCACAGACTGAGCTTTTCAGTTGGTTTTTACAGTTAATTTAAATATACAGCAGGCCGTGTTAACGACAGATGTTGTCCAAATTTGGTTTGGATTATCTGTGTAGAAACTAATGCTTGCCATGAATATACTGGTGCCTATTTTATGTCCTCTAGGTCGTGAGCGAGTGATTGCAAACTAATTAGCTAAATCACACAATATATAGATCCACATGGAGAAATGATTATGGTTTTTTCAGTTCTTTTACAATGAAACACTATTACATTCAACACATTGTTAGTTTAGTGATTTAAACAACACGTAAAGGAAGCGTTGCATTACTTGATGTGCACTTTCACACTATCCTGACAATTATCACTGTTTTAAATGAACAACTGAAGTTCCTTCAACAGAAGTTGAGAGCAATTGTAGTCAAATAGTCATTTGCATATAACTGACACTGACAGTTTTGTAACAGGGTGTTGAGTTATTGTGTTGAGGTATTTGTGAATGAGAAAAATGCTCAGTCAACAAAATACCGCTCTCTAGAATAACAGACACACAGTGATCCCTGAAAAAAGTTGACGGAGCTTTTTATGATGTGATATGATCTGAGCCATAAGCGCACCGCATACAAAGGCATAATCATGGTGTTATCAATTGTAGGGTTTTGGGGGTGGACAGGTCTAAGCCCTGGTGCAGATTTGGCTGTTCTTCTGTTATTGAATATTTCCATTGTCGCTGTAACAAAAGTGAGATGATCACAGGCAAAGTGCTTACAAAGGAAATGCTCTCTTAGCATTGTAAACAGCTCACTGATGTCAGCAGTTTTGAAGTGAAATATGCAATGATTGGAAAAGCACGTTTGTTTGCCTGTAATGAGTTCTTCAAATAAGCTGCCAGAGCCGCAGTGTGTCAGCCTTCCTGCTACTCTCTCTCTCTCTCTCTCACTCTCTCTTTCTCCCCCCCTCTCTCTCTGTTTTAGGTGAATTGAGAGAGAAAGTACAAACCTTCTGTTTTGATGATATTATGCGCATACTTGACATTTTAGTGTTGTTAATGGAGATAACTAGTTGACCTCCATATTATAAAGTAACTGATATTTAGTTATTAAAAGCTTTAGAATTCAGGTGAGTGATACATGGAAGGATGACATAGTGCTGTTTCACTGTACTGTGTGAAAACTGTATTTATAGTGAAATATATGACACAGTATTCTATTTATTATTATTATTGCTATTATTATTATTGGTGGTAGTAGTAGTAGTATTAGGAGCAGTTTAGGTGAATTCATTAAACGTGAATGATCAGATCTGAATTCAAATGATTCTGACAAAAAGGACAAATGCTTATTGAATATGTCATACAATAGGAAAACACAGCTGACACCACTCTAGTGTGCAGTAGAAAAATCCCTAATAATTCAGGGTAAGAATAGAGAGGTTTAATGATAGTTTGATTTCATTAGGGCCTGAGAATGTGTGTAATTTCAGACAGGGTGTTCCTGTTTTTGACTTGGATGCCACACAGGGGTGAGTGTGAGACAGAAATGACATTAGCTATCCTGGGAAAGAAAATAGCATCTAAGCCGTCTTCACCTTTAAATGACAATAAGAAGAGGTAGCCGGGGACAGAGAAAAATTCTGTGTTTGTGTTGTTAATCATAATGAGAATGTAAATAACATTATCCTTCACAAAATACTTCACACTTACTGTTAAGTTTTATTCTTAGTGTCCTTACTTGGTCCAATTTTACAGAAATCATTTGTTAATGGCATATTCTCTCTCTCTCTCTCTCTCTCTCTCTCTCTCTGTCTCTTATATACGTATATGTTTATACCTAACTTGATAGTGGGTGATTCAGAGCTTCCCATCTGTCTGATAAAGCTACGTATCTGGTTAGCTGTTTCTCTGTGTTTTTTGTCGTGGGTCCCTCGTGGTTCATTCCAGTTGATTACTCATTTTATAATGCTAATGGGGGTGGGCTGGTGTTGAGTTTCCCTAATGTCAGCTGGGCACTGGGGCTACGGGAGATGTTTAATGGGGTCTGACAGCTCAGGGAACTGAGCTTATTCAGAGGGGATTTGATATGTGGGATTATTGAGGTAACACTCAATGGACATATTAGTGGCCATTATGAGTCAGACGTTTTTCTGTGTTTGGGAAGCTTTTCTCCAGGATGTGTCACTATGGAGAATCAAAAGATATGCTTGTGTCCAAATGCCCCCCCCCCCCCACTCATCATCCTCTGATAATAAGGGTAGATAATTCTTGCTTTGTTTAAATTGCAAGAAAGAACACTGGTTCTCACAACAAATTAGGCTATGTAGAAAAAAAAAAGATTGCATGTCAAAATGTCATTGTTTTTGTTCTTTGATTTTGTTTTGTTTTGTTGTTATTTTTAAATATTTTTTGCTAAGCTGTCTGGATAGAGAAAAACACACATTCACTTAACTTAACCTCTGAATGTGGTTTCTTTTTTCTTCCAAGACAAGATACTGAATGATTACTGGTGCTCTTCAAAGACAGAAAACCATTCATTGATTTTTTTTTTTAGTGTGTGTAGTACTTGTATAGAGGAGTATTAGAGCTCTTATTTGTGCAAACCATAACCAGGTTAAATATATTGCTTTGACTGACCTTCATCGACTGATGCTGACCAAAAATACTTCACATTTTGCCCCGAAAAAATCACTGGTTATTGAATAGAGGCCTACTCAATGACAGATAGCTCTAAATATTGCAAACGTGGCACAGGTTTAAGCAATTAATTCCATGCCACTGGCCATGAATGCGACATCTGTCCATATGGTAAATGGTGTGTAGAAATATGAGGCAGTGCTCTTGATCTCTATACAAGTTGTGCCTTTGAATGAATGGATGAATGCAAAACCTTTTTTCTTCTTTCAGAGTTAGGGGAGAGGTATCATCTTCCCTTGGCTAAGATCATTCAGTATTAACACAATGTGTTATTATTGGTTGCCTGATTGAAATGTAAATTCTGGGAACAAAAGTGACCTACATTGACATGAGTGGACAGCACCTGCTTTGGAACTCCTGTTCCACACACTGAGGACACAATCAGCTCTGTGCCAAGACTGTAGCGAAATGTGATGATTTAGGGATAGGATGACTAAAGTTTTATGCTGTACAAATAAATACGTAGGTTCATGTTCTGTCCTGGTGTTTGAAATGGGTGTTTAAAGTACAGAAACATGCCCTACAGCCTAGTGTTACACTCAGTATTTGAACTGAGTGTTTTTTGTGGTGAAAAGTACTGAAATGTAGTTTTGCACTTTAAAACTGATCTAAGCATAATTAAAGTCTATGCTACCTAAAGGGGTGCAAAAATCACTTCATTCAACCTGACATTTAAAATCTATAATGTTGAAGTTTATGTCATTTGTTTTTATACTTCAAGAACAACTTTGGCCCGCAGTGCACAATGACAGATCTGGATTGTGTGCAATATTTGTCAATTATCAGATCTTTTTGTTTTGTACTATGTTATGCTTGACTCTTTCAGTCCTGTCAGCCCTTGAACACACAAACAAGCCTTTTATTGACATTTAGCAACACACACTTGTGGAAATAAGAGTCACAAGTTAATATGGTTTCTTTGCAATTCTTAGGCAGGATTCCCTATGCACATATGTGCATGAAATCTAGCATTCTATGACGAAACATTAACACTGTCTTTGTAAAAATGTTATTTTGCATCTTGAATGATATTTAATGGTGATTCTATGGTCTTTGCCAGTAATATACAACAGTTCATGTCCTTCTTACACTCTGAGTTGTCTAAATGTAAACAAGCTAATACCTAAAAGTGGAAAAAAACACAAAATTAACAAGTGATTTAAGTGCAACAGTAACATCCTTTTGCTGAATATTGGGCTAGATCTCCAATCAAATAAATCATAAATAAGTCAAAGACTGGAATATTCCTTTGTGAATAATAGTATGATGTACATATAACATGAGGTTTACAAGGAAAAAACTATAAATTAGTGTGTGTACTACATAAATAATGCGAGTGTTTGACAATAAATATCTATATACAAATAAATGGTCACTGATTTGTGAAAACAACAGGCCACGACAAAAAAAATGATCTGAAAAGGCTTGAAAGTTTGAAAATGGTTGTGATAAAAACTGGGTGTGATATTTCACTTTACAAAAATATGTGCAAGTTATTTCAAAATGTAACATGGAAAACACTTTTAAAATGCTTGAATGATACATTTTTCAAACAGATACAACAATAAGGTGATTAAATTAATCACTAAATGATCAGACATTAAAATATGTGAACGTTGTTTTCAGTGCTGTCATGTATATTTAAATGCAAATATGTGCAGCTAAGAAAATATATTTTCAGGGGGTACAAACCCATTGTCCTGATGCATGAAACACGTGTTAAAATATTATTAATAAGAACACTCCACTTCAAACATTTTTATCGTCAAATACAGAATATATTAGTTATAAAAAGCTGACAAATGCATGTTGTACAAAATTATTAAACATTAAAATTCTTTTTCATATTTGAATAACAGGCATAACAGGCATAGTACAGTGTTCCTACACTTATGTGGGAGAAAAGCTGATGAAAGCATTAATCACTGACATCTTTACTGTCCACAGTCTGTCACGTGAGATGAAAGTTCTGTCCGTTTTCATACTGAGTCATACTGTCTAACCAAGGGAGCGATCTGCTAAGTTCTGTGCTGTGCAGTTTTTCCATGTTCCCTGTCAAGTCACCAATGTGAGAGGTTCCACTGTGCCCAACAGTACCTGATAAATGTGTAATTCCCCCATTCTGAATGACAGAGATCTCATTGGTCTTCATTGCCAGGCCATTAGTAAAACCTGCCGTAGCATACTGGCTCCAAAGGCTAACAGAGTCCCCATTGTTTTTGACTCTTCCAGTCATATCCTTCTGGAAACTCTCTGGGAGCTTTATTGGATTTGATCTGAGGAATGTCAAAGGTCCGTCGATGGATAGCCTGCGTCCTCGTCTGGCTGAGGAGCTGCTCCACATGTGGGTTCCCATATGAACCTGGAAAGGAAAATATGTATGGGTAATTTGTCTGCCTATCAATTCCATTTCAGGTCAGAACTCTAAGGTTATAAATATTTATTTGAGATATTACCAATTCAAATGACCACAGTCTACTCAAAAAAACAAACAAACAAACAAAAAAAACAGGGTACTTTCATATTACATATTAATCTCTATAGTGTACCTTCAGGTTTCCTTTGGTGGTAAAAGCACGGCCACAGATGGTACAGGCAAAGGGCTTCTCTCCTGTGTGGGTCCGCTCGTGGATCTGTAGGGCACTGGAGGAAGAGAAGGTTTTTCCACAAGTGAGGCAAATGTGCTGTTTGGGTGTTCGCCTTGGAGGTGCAAGAGCTTCTGCGGGAAGAACTGGCAACATGGATGCTGAGGAGCTCACCATACTTAAGGTCACACTCTTTCCGTCCTTATTTATCATTCCATTGACTTCCATCTTTATTTTTGAGGGCAGCTGCACACCCATGGAAAGAGCTGATGGACTAGAATTTGAACCCGGGTTTGAGCTGGCTGGCTCAAACAACTGGGAAGGCAGGTCTCGCATCTGGTGGGTAAGCATGTGCTGCTTGAGGTTCCCTTTGGTGGAAAAGCCCCTGTTACAAGATGTGCAAATGAATGGCCTCTCTTTAGTGTGACTGCGATAGTGAATATCCAAGGCACTCTGACAAGCAAAGGTCTTGTTACAGATGTCACATGCATTGTTCTTGAAGGTACCCCGCTCACGGAATGGAAAAACGATGTTGATTAAATCTTTTGGGGGACTGCTAGATATTGTCTGTATGAACTCCACATTGATCTGCTCTATAGATGAAGCTCTCTGATGCCTCTCCAAAGTGGGAGATCTCCCATTAACCACTCCTGACCTATTGGGTGAAGAAGACTGTAGAGAAGAAATACTTCCAGAGGTGGTTGGGCTCCCAGTCCTTTGACCCTCTCTGACGCCTTCAAGGGAAGAGGGCTGGTAGGTTAAACTATGTCCATCCATTGGCTCACTCTCTATTGTTTTCAACGTGCTGTCCAATGAGTCTTCCACCTTTGGAGTCTTCCTATGACTTTCTGAATCAACAACACTGGCCACTTCTGAAGGGGTGGGGGAGGAGTTCCTGCTACCCCCTGATGAGTCTGTACAGTTTGACCTGTTGTGACATACACTCTCTGAGTCCTCTTCCATGTTCCCATCTGAGAACTTCTCCAGATCCTCAAGGTTCCTTTCATCCAATGATTCTGAAATGTATTCCATTAACTCTGGACAGTTGTCTTGGGCCAGGGTGTTAGGAATCTGTCCGCCCATGTGTTTGCGGATGTGCTGCTGCAAAACCATGGCATTGCTGAACTTCTCCTGGCATATAGGACACGAGTGCTGGACTCTTAAGGGTGGGATGGCACGATGGACACTGTAATGTGTTTTAAGGTTGCCTTTGGTTGTGAATGCTCGTCCACACACTCTGCACTTGAATGGCCTCTCTCCTGTGTGTGTTCGATAGTGCATTTTCAGAGCACTTTGGCAGCTGAGAATCCGATGGCAGATCATGCATTCATTGGGATCAGTTGATTTCTTATCAATGTTCTCTACGAGCTGTTGCAGTTTGGTGGTCTCTGAGGTTTCCTTAGGATCCAAAAGACTGCTACAAATGACTTTGCTTTTTAATTGTTCAGACATGAATGGAGAGGGTAAGTTGGTATTGACCAAAGGGTTGTTGGTAGAAGTATGGTGCAAGACAGCAGTGTTCTCTGCAGCAGGACTCACGGATGTACCAAAGTGAAAAGTCTTGACCTCATTACACTTCTCATTTGAGTTTGGAGAAGGCCCTCTGCTAAGGCCCTCCGAGATGCTATGCTTCCTTTCCCAAGATTCAGCCTCATAAGAGGTACTTACATCAGGACTGGCAGTTCTAGTTATGGACAGAGGTTGGTCCTCTTTTTTAATTGTATGTGGAAAACCTGAAGGGTGCAAAAAACCAAGTGAACTCGTCACAGAAGATTTGCTTTCCAACCAGCTGGACACTGGTTTCTCAGGAGGCAATGACATGCCATAAGGAATACCGGTACTCGTTGGCACATTATCCAAGTGCTCTGGAACTGGATAAGGATTCATTTGGATGTTGGGATATTTCTCTTTGTGTCGCTGGAAGTGAACCTTGAGGTTTCCTCTGGTGGAAAAACGATTGCCACAGATGTTACATTTATATGGCCTCTCTCCAGTGTGAGATCGCAAGTGTATCTGCAAAGCACTGTCACTACCAAACACTTTGGCACAAAACCTGCATTTGTGCTTAAACAGGCCCTCATCTGAAGAGCTCTTGTGTTCAAAAGACGTCACATTGGGCAGCTTTCCTTTCCTTTGCTGGGCTAAAGCGGTCAAGGCATTCAGATCTTCCACAATAGCCCCGATGCTTGGCAGTGAGTTTGTGAAGATTTGACTGCCAAAAACATTATGAGGTAGACATAGTTTACTTGCTGAGTTTGGCATATCACTTACTGGAACAGAAGCAGTGGGAGGAGGTAGTTTCAGGTCTGTTGTGCTACCAAATTGAACATGGTCAGCATTACAATCTACGTATTGCTTGGTGGAAAGCTGAGCCGTATCTTTTGGGAGATCAAGTTTTGCCCTATGTTTGTCCGTTGCCTGTGAACATTCATGAGAGGACAGAACGGATGTGCCGTGGTTGTTCTGTTTGTTGGTCTGTTTAAGTGGTTTAACATTGCTAATGCTAGCAGACTGCTTGGCGAGGCTTTGCGCTAAACCAGCGGCCGCCGCTAGCTGTTGGGAAAGGTGTGAGCTGAGCGCTGACAGTGGGTTACTGTGTGGCAAGCTTGATGCACCTTGGCAGTTGCTGGAAGCTACAGGCATCTCAGGATTCTGAGCTGCTAACAGTAATATCTGATGGCGAATCTGTTCAATAAGCTTTAGCTGCTGCACCTGCTGTTGCTGGAGGGCCATAAGTTGCTCAATCAGCCCTGGGACTGTCATTTTATTGTTGCTGGTGTTGCTAACGGTAACCTCCTTGAAGCATGCCTCCTGTGAAAACTGAGCAACCGCCACTTTCGTGCTTTCCAGGTTTTCGATGAAGACATTACTGTTGATTGATGAAATTTTGCCAAGTTCAGGAGGGTGACTTGGTTGAGGCAGGGGTGAGGAGATATTTGAGGTGAGTGTTACAATGTCTGTGCTGTTCCCAAAGCCACCATTATGAACCGAATGAGATGGGCTGGTACTATCCTGACTGTGGCTATTAGTTACAGAAACATGCATAGATTCCTCATTTTCAGCCAGTGTTCCATCTTTTGCAAAGTCTCCAAGTTCATCAGTGTCTCCATTACTAATGTTGTCATTTGTTTGTTCCTCTGCTTCATCGGGAGAAGGGCTCAAAGAGCATGAGTGAGAAGGGGAGGCTGGACTTCCATTTTCACTCACAATTAGAACTAACTGATTCTCAGGGCAATCCTTCTGATGTTGTTCAAAGTCTGTTAGGTCAAAGAACTCGGCACAGCATCTTTCACAGACGTGGGCTTCACAGACCAGTGAGGGTGGGTTCTTCATGTGAAGCTCTGAATTTTCACAAAAGCACAAAGGAGAACATGAGATCTTTGATTAATTGTCACAGTTGCTGATACATATAACTTGTGCAATATATGTTTTCTGAAGGCTTGTAAGAAAGTGCAAAGCTATGGAGAAATATCAAGACAGAGACAGGGAGAGGGAAAGAGAGAGAGAGAGAGAGAGAGAGAGAGAGATACATTGGCAAATACAATGGACAAGAGACTAATAAACTATTCAGTGGATATAATATTGGACTAGCATGCTTATTTAGCAGTAATTACACAAGCTGAAATTTGTTTAGAAGTAAAAAGAGGTGATCAGGTGTTTATGCAATTGGTATCGAAGTACGAAGCACTGTGAGCTAATTGAACAGTGGGCTATTCGAACAGGGAGACTAAATTAAATTAACTATTGAATTAATCTCCTTTTCCCTCCTCGTTTAACAGTGCAATCTCTCTGGTATCAATTACATCCCACTCCATTTTTTTTCGTTGAGAAGTTCAGTGCAGAGGTAACGCGCTA